>NC_056735.1:1301283371-1301365871 GCF_019279795.1 Protopterus annectens
TGTTTGTACTGTAGGTTTTTTATTATACTGCTTTATTTTTGTTTTAATATATATAATAATGGGCTCTTGGAACAAGGACTTCCACCATTACAAAAGCCCCACTAGTCACCTAGCATTAAAGGTGTGAATTCATGCAAAGGGAGAACATGGTAAAACTATGAATGCCTATTTGTGACATAAAATTCCTGTGCCATCACTAAAAATTTTTGAGAAGCCTCCATTTTACTATACTCCCTAACTTTCAAAAAAAATGGTGAAGTTTTTGTTCACAGACAAACACATACACTCACACACAAGAAAGTGTAGTTATCAGCTGAAAATAGTTGCAAGCTCTATTTTCATTTAAGTTGAGAAAACAAAACATATGTGACATTGCTGCTGTTTTGATTTATATTTCAGTGAAATACAGACAAACCAAAGTGAACAAGTCAGGGCAGGTGTTGAAAAATACAGCATTTTGCAGATATGTACAGCTCCTAGTCAATGTTGATCTCTATGTTGGTCATTTCTTACACATGGCCTGATGTGTTTTTTCTCTTTGCACTTTGAATAATTTGATATAGCTGACATGTAAAACAAGTTTGCAGGCAGTTTAGAACATTAATGTGACTATTTTAAGCCCGCAGACATCCTGGATGGGGGAAAGAATGGCTTTTTCTCTGTAGCAAGGCCATTTCTACAGCATAGGCAGAGCAGCATAAAAGATTGATGAGAAGCTGGGGTTTACAACTTTCACAGGGTTTTTTTTTACTGAGAGTGCACAGCCTGAGTGAGATGTTTTATTGTTAAATTATTTTTTATTTTCTCAGTGCTGACCAAATGCATGTGGTTCCACTATGACTTATCAAGTTACAACTCAATAATGATCCATCTCACTGAGAATGACTGGCCAAGAGTGTCGTCTGACATAAATTAAATGTGTTTCTTGGAGGCAGCTAGCACTGGCAGTCCTAAATGTATAGATACCTTCTCCCAGATACACCACATAAAAAAGAAAGCATATTTCAAAAGAAAGGGATCCGTGCCGGTACACACTTACCACATGAAGAGGAATGTGGTCAAAGTTCAATTCATTCGGTTAAGTAGATTGACTTCAGATAATGGAGTATTTGCTGAAGAAGCGACTTTACTCAAAAAAGTTATTCATAGAAAGAGGCTACAGTGAAGATTGGTTAGGGCAAATAGAACTTTAGGTACAGAAATTAAGATTTGGTGTTGCACATCCAATATTGTGTTCGTGATTTTCAGACACCAACTGGACAATTGCACTTTCAGGATGCAAGTGGAACAGATTGCAAATATTTTTTGTCTTTCCCATTGCCCACATGTCAAGAAATGTGGGCAGTTAAACAGTGCATACAAGAAATTGGAAAGTTATCTTCGGAAACCATGATTTAGCTAAATAAATAGGTGGTAGACATATGTTTTCGTTCAAGAAAACTGTCAACATTAAACATTATGTGAAAGGAATGAGAAGTTGGAAGTAAAGAAAATATCATCATTACCCCCAGGGACTTTCCAATGTGGACACTGTGAGCAATGCTGTCACTTTTGTAACTCCTCTTGTGTCCATTTTAAACATTTGGATGTGACTATATGGGCTAGAGAGAGATATGATGGTTCATCCAACCATGTGGTGTATGCAGCTATTTGTGAATCATGTTGTTGTTTTTACATAGGCAAAACTATTAAGCATTTAAAAAGAAGAATCTATGAACACTTGTTAGCCATCAAGAAAAAGAATTTTTGTAATGCTTTGGCTAAGCACACTTACATGTAAAGATTTCAAGAAATTTTCTTTTTTTGTATTAGATTCTGTTTCTGTCGAGGATTTCAGTGGTGACATTAAGATACTACTAGAGTGTAAGCAGTCTGGCAGATCAAGCTGAATGCTGATAAACTGCCTGTTTTAAATGAATCAATTAATATCAGAGCTTTGGCTGGCTAACATCTACCTGAAATCAGCTGGACGTATAAGTGAATTTAAGTACACTTTTATCTACTCTTTTGCATATAGTACTGTATTTAATTTATTTATTTGTGCTTTTCACTGAATATTAACTCAACTGAAGTTGTGGCTGTCTCTCTACAGAGTACTTTTTAGAATTTCTGTGTAGCCATTGATAGCAGTGAAGGGTAGTTTCAGCTCATCACTGACATCCTTGCCTTATATAAGTGGTACATTTTGAGTTATTTCTGCTTAATATCAGAGCTTTGGCCGACTAACATCTACCTGAAATCAGCTGGACGTATAAGTGAATTTAAGTACACTTTTATCTGCCCTTTTGCATATAGTATTGTATTTAATTTATTTATTTGTGTTTGTCACTGAATATTAACTCAACTGAAGTTGTGGCTGTCTCTCTACAGAGTTCTTTTTAGAATTTCTGTGTAGCCATTGATAACAGTGGGGGGTAGTTTCAGCTCATCACTGACATTCTGTCTTGCCTTATATAAGTGGTACATTTTGAGTTATCTCTGCTTAATATCAGAGCTTTGGCCGACTAACATCTACCTGAAATCATCTGGACGTATAAGTGAATTTAAGTACACTTTTATCTGCTCTTTGCATACAGTACTGTATTTAATTTATTTGTGTTTTTCACTGAATATTAACTCAACTGAAGTTGTGGCTGTCTCTCTACAGCTAGTTCCCTACCTACCCTCCCTGTTCTTGTTTTGGTGTTAATGTTGGTGGCTTTGAAATTGCCTGCCCCTCTGGTAGATTTGTATTTGGATACTCCTTCTGGGCCCATCTCATTTGCTCACTCAACTGAGTGCAGTGAGATCATATTCTGATTTTAGGCACTCCTATTGTATACAGAGAGAGCATTTGGGAAGGACAACCCCTGTAGCATCTTAATCCTGCTCTGTTCCCTCCCTCAAAATAAAACAAAAAAAAATAAAACAAAAAAAAAAAATATATATATAGATATATATATATATATATATATATATATATATATATATATATATATATATATTTTATTCAGCTGCTCTTACTGTAACTGTCTTAGTTGCTCTTCTGCGTGCTGTTATCTGTTCAGTCGCTCTTACTCTGCACTTATTACTGCTTGTTAGTAGCCTTCTAATTTACTGCCTTCTGCACTTGTGTTTTAGCCAGTTGTTAATTTAATTGCATTTATTTGAACTGTATTTGCCATAGTGTTGCTACACACTTGGGTGTGCTGGCCTGCACTACAATTTGCATTGTATTTACTGCTGTTTTAGCTGCTTTTCTGTAACAAAAAATAAAAATAAAAAATTCTAAGCTTGTTTCCTGCCTTTCCTGTAACTAGTCAAGTCCAGATACAGACTTGCTGTATCCAGGACTGTTGATAAGCTTCTGAGCCCCCCAAGCCTTTTTGTGTTTAAGGGCAGCTTTCTAGCTTATCAGTGGGGTGGTAAGTATTAGGTAGCCTATCTACCATGGGAAGAGTGGGTTTTTTGCCCTGAAATTGTAGTTCATTGGCCGTTTGGGCAGTTTTTTCCTCTCTTTCTACTTTCTGGTTAAAAGCCCATTTTGCGTTTGGTCACTGCCTTTCCTAAAACTAGTGTAGTCCAGGTACAGATTTGCTGTATCCGGGACTGTTGGTAAACTTCTAAGCCCCCCCCCCCCAAGCCCTTCTGTGTTGGAGGCCCAGAAATTAAAATTTATTGGCCGTTTGGGAAGCTTTTCTATCTCTTTCAACCTTCTGATTTAAAAGTCTCTTTGCACTTGTTTCCTGCCTTTCCTGTTACTAGTCTAGTCCAGCTACAGATTTGCTGTATCCAGGACTGTTTGTAAGCTTCTGAGCCCCTCAAGCCTTTCCGTGTTGGAGGGAAGCCTTCTAGCTTATCAGTGGGAAAAGTAAGCAGCAGGTAGTTTATCTACCACAAGAGGAGTGGTCCCTGGCCCAGAAATTGTAGCTACTGGCTGTTTGAGCAGTTTGTTTCCATCTCTTTCAACTTTCTGGTTTGAAAGCCGCACTTGTGCCTGTTTCCCGCCTTTCCTATAACTAGCCTAGTCCTGTTACAGAGTTGCTGTATCCAGGATTGTTAGTAAGCTTCTAAGCCCCCAAGCCTTTCTGTGTTGGAGGGAATCCTTCTAGCCTATCAGTGGGAGTAGTAAGCACTAGGTAGCCTATCCTCCATGGGAAGACTGAGTTTTGGCCCAGAAATTGTAGTTTATTTGGCTGTTTGGGTAGTTTTCCATCTCTTTCAACTTGCTGGCTTAAAAGCCTACGTTTGTACTTGTTCCCCACCTTTCCTGTAACTAGTCTAGTCCAGGTACAGATTTGCTGTATCCAGGACTCTTTGTAAGCTTCTGAGCCCCCCAAGCCTTTCTGTGTTGGAAGAAAGCCTTCTAGCTTATCAGTGGAAGTGGTAAGCACTAGGTAGCCTGTCTACCATGAAAGGAGAGGTTCTTGGCCCAGAAATTGCAGTTTATTGACCATTTGGACAGTTTGTCCATCTCTTTCAACTTTCTGGTTTAAAAGACCACATCTGCGCTTGTTTCCCATCTTTCCTGTAACTAACCTACTGGGTAGCACTAGAAAGCCTTAAACTGATACAAGCCTTCTAGCTTAGAAGAAAGACTTTGGAGTGATTAAGTATCAGTTTTCTGTACTTTCTTGCTGTACTTAACTGTTTTCCACCTAAACACAGATTTTCCAGCATTTATTGCGATTTAAAAGCTTGTTTTTTTCACATATTGTACTTATTTGACCATCTGCACTTTAAAAAGTTGTTTTTTGTTTAAATAATTTAACTGTTGTAGGCTACAAACTAAAGTGCGATAGCCTTTTCTGATCGTTTGTAGTCATTTAAAGCTGTTTTAAGTGTATTTTTTACTGTTTTTGCCTTATCTTTTCAAAAAAACAAAAAAAAAATTCCTTGTTTCTCGCCTTTCTAAGTTAGTATAGTCAAATTTTCAGGCTAGTGTTGAATTCAGGGCTGTGATACTAGTTTCTGAGTTGCCAGTACCTTACTTGGATAGAAGGAAGTTTCTCTGTTCACCTGTGAGAGAGGGGAGCTTTGAGCAACCTATCTGTCCCTGGAGGAGTGGTTCCAGCCCAGAAGTTAGTAGTTTATTGGCCATTTTGGGCTAATTTCTATCTCTTTCATTTCCCTACTATAAAAACCGCGTTTGCACGCAGTGCCATTAGCTATGGTTAAATTATTCCCGGCTCCACTAAGTCTCCTCTTCAGTTTTTCTCTTGAAACTAGTCTAACTCTCAACCTAAGCACTCAAAAAGCATCTTACAGCCCAGCACTTGCTCATACCTAATAGCAAGCACTAATATACCCTGACACTGACTGCCCAGCAGGGCAAGGCTCTTTATTCACCCCTCAACAACCAAGCGACTAAGCAGCTCACCCTACTATTCAGGCATGACCAAAGGGCAACTTCAGGTGCACTCTCCAGTCCAGCTAGTGAATCTGGGTATCCTGAGGCAATGTTACAACTGCCTCATGTACACAGACAACCCTCTCCTCCTACCACAAAACACTAACATATGCAAGAGATGCAATTATACAGCCAAACTGAAAGCTAAGCTGTCTCCACCCAAGACTGGAACAGGCAGTCAAGAGGAGAAGGTTAACACTTGCACCACACCTCCAGTCACACACAGACCTACTAAAACAGCACTGGCAAAAAATACACATAAATACACAAAATCATACTCAGAGGTGCTAAATAAAAACCTGCAAAAGCATCAGAGACCTCCAAAGCAGACACCCAAACAACCTGCACTTCCCGTCACAAACCAGACAACACATAAAACACAAAATCAGTGTGCCGCACAATCACAGCCCTTAAGGCGAAATAACATACCTAACACACTAGTAATAGGTGACTCTATAGTCAGGCACATTGATGTCCCACTCACTAGGCTGGACAAGCAGAAGGTTACTATTAGCTGCCTGTCGGGAGCCAGAATCCGCCACATAACACAAGCACTCAGGTCACTCCAGAACAAGTACAAATGTGACTCTGTCATTGTTCATGTTGGTGTGAATGACCTGAGCCATACCTCCCTGGACTACATGAAAAGAGACATGGAAGAGCTCTCTGATCACATAGCCCAGGCTGGTATGACCCTGACCCTGAGTAGCATCCTGCCCTCACCAAGAATGATAGCTCAGTATAAAGAAAAAAATTATCAATTTCAACAATTGGCTAAGCTTCTGGTGTCATTCAAAGGGGATCCAGTGTCTGTCAGCCTGGGACGACATGCTTGACAAGACACGTTGCTTCGCAAGAGATGGCTTGCACCTGTCACCCCTAGGCTTTTGAATACTGGCCAAGGCTCTTGCTGCCCCCATAGTGCCTTTTTTAGGCAAGGCTCAAAAGTCAAACCCACCTCCGTAAACAGCACAATTAACAAAAAACTGAGGGTTATGCTACTCAATGCCAGGAGTTTAAATCTCAAAATGCACATGCTCGAAGCACTCCTCAGTATGGAGAACATTGACATCTGTGCAGTAAATGAAACCTGGTTCAAGGCTCCAGAGAGCACCCCAGCACTACTCGGCTACAACTCATACCACACGTTTCAGCCACAGAACACGGACCGAAACACAAAAGGAGGGGGTGTATCCATATCCATCAAGGATACCTACACCTCCAGGTTAGTGGCACAGCATGATACCTCTGAGATCATCCATGTGCAACTAACATTGGGCATATCTGCAATGCAAATTGTGGCCTGCTACAGATCACCCTCCATGACCCAGGACCACCACTCCACCTTTCTGGAGACACTGGAAAACATGAAGGTCCTACCAAACACCCTGATATTGGGCAATTTCAAATACCCTACCATTCACTGGGAAAACTACTCGAGTACAAATTCCCAGGCCCAGCATTTCCTGGAATTCATCAACTCAAATGCTCTGGATCAGCTGGTAAACTCCCCTACCAGAGGTAAAAACATATTGGACCTGGTCATAACCAACATGGGTGACAGGTGTTCCACACCGGAGGTCAACCTGTCACTGGTAGATCAGACCATAAACTAATCACTCTGGATGTCCACACCCCACCACCACCCCCAACTAAGGAAACCACAGTGAAAAACTTTTCTAAAGCAGATTTCACCTAACTTAAGATAGAGGTGGTAAGTTTCACAGCTCCCACGCTAAAGTATAATGCTGCCCAAGATGCAGAAACCTTTACAAATGCACTCTATGAGCACCTACAAGGATGCATGGGTCGTGCCATCCCTAGCAAAACCAAGACTCACTCCTCTAAGAGAAGGAAACCAGTTTCATGGACCACTGCAATAAATAGTCTATACAACAGAATGAGGAAATTAGTTCAGAAAAAAAGCAAATCCCAAGAAGGAAAGACATCCCTGATCAGTATCAGTAAGAAACTGAGGTCCCTCATGAAATCATCCAAGGCTAACTTTGAAAGAAAAATAGCCAAGGATTCAAAAGATAACCACAAAGCCTTCTTCAGCTATGTTAAGAATCTAAGTGGCAACTCACAGATATGCACTGAACTAGTGCAAAATAGCACAAAATATACTGAATCTACTGATATTGCCGACATCCTGGCAGATAGATTCAGTGCAAACCTCACCCCTCTCACCTCCAAAAGGGCCCACAACAATACCGGAAAAGTGTAGTGTCCCAAAAATCACAAACGCACATGTGAAAACAGCCCTTTCAAAAGCCAAAAACACAGCATCAATGGGACCAGATGGTGTCCCAGGCTGCGTCTTGCATGAACTACAGAACAAACTAACCCCCTACCTAAACACACTGTTCAACCTCAGCCTCTCCACAGGCTACATGCCCATAGAATGGTGCGCAGCAATGGTTATTCCTCTCCACAAAGTAGGGGCCACAACTGACCCTGGTAACTATTGCCCCATAAGCCTGACTAGCCTAGTCTGCAAGTCTATGGAGTGCATCATCATGGAACTCATTAACAAAGACATTGGGAACCTCCAAACACTTGACCCGACCCAGTTCGGCTTTGTTAAGGGCAGATCATGCCTACTAAACCTGGTTGACTTCTTCGAGACAGTCACCAAGGCCATAGATGAAAGGTGGTTCACACAGCCTACCTTGACCTCGCCAAGGCTTTCGACACCATTCCCCACTCGGGTATTACAGAAAAACTCACCAGCCTGTACATAAACCCCTACATCACGAGATGGGTTGCCAACTGGCTTACAGACAGAACTCACATGGTAAGAATAGCGGGCTCCAGGTCTGACTCTAAACCAGTCACAAGTGGTGTCTCGCAAGGCTCGGTCCTGGGACCCCTAATGTTCGGCATATACTTCTCAGAAGTACAGGCAAATACAGGAGGACTATGACTAACCAAGTTCACTGATGACTGCAAACTGGGAGCCATAATTGACTCTCTGGCTGACATGGGCATCCTCCAAAAGGGCCTTACTGAAACGGACACCTGGTGTCAAAGTCGTGACCTCAAGCTAAATGCCAAAAAATGCATAGTCATCCCAGTTGGGAAAAACAGAACACCCACAAATTACCACATAGGTGGCAGCCCCCTTAATACAGAAGAGGTAATAAGAGATCTGGGGACCCAGGTAGATAGTAATCTTTCCTTTGACAATCATATTGCCAAAGTAGTTAGGAAATCCTTCTATGTGGCCCATCTAATTACTAAAGGGTTCGCATCTAGAAATAAAGAGGTTATAGTGCCCCTCTACTCGTCACTCATTAGACACATCATAGAGTACAATGCCCCATTTGGAATGTACCTCACAAGACACTTCCAACAGCTGGAAAGACCACAAAAGTACCTCACCAAGAGGATTACTGGCCACAAACATATGTCCTATGCAGCCCGACTGAAAAAACTCCGGCTGTACTCAGAGGCATATCGCTTACTCAGAGGTGATCTCTACCTGACTTACAAAGCCATGTCCAACTCAGAATTGATGGACATGCTCCACCTAAAGTAATCCAAGTCACTGCGAGTCACGTGATCTAGTGAGCTAAACCTCGCCACAACAATAAATAGAACATGCTTGAGGGATAGATTCCTGTCACAGAGACTCCCCATGCTTTGGAACAAAATTCCAAATTACATCAGGCAGAGCCCCTCACTAACACTCTTCAAGAGAAACCTTGATGAGTGGATGGGTAACAGAAAATACACCCCTGGGATCACTTCATTGGCTCTGCTTGACAGAGGATCAGTTAATTAATCAATGGGGCAGCGAAAGCTGATGCACTCTGACTAGGCTTATAAATGCCCTTACCTACCTATGAACCTATCAAGTGTTTTTTACTAAGACAAAAGAATTGAAGATGAGATTTTTTTATGGCATTTTAGTCATAAATCAATTGCTAACAAGTAGTACTGCTTAATCAAACTTAACTGCATGCACTTTAGAGCATGAAAGACTAGTAACCAACAGTGTTATGATTTTGGGGCAATGACCACTTTTAGACTGTTTGCATTGGTTGTCTTTATCACAATTATTTGAATGTCTTTTTAAGGGATGTGTGTGTTTTACAAACTTTTTGATGAAGTGCTTGTTGAAACATTAGAGGGAATGAAAGCGCTAAGAAAAAGTCTTCACAGGGTTTTTTTTAGTCATATTTTCGCCTTTTTTTTAGTTTTTCTAGTATACATGGCTGTGACAGAAATCTAGGGCTTTTCAAACTGACACTAAAAGTGCTGTTCTAAAACTGTGATTAATTTATCGAATAGCAAAAACCAAAGCTTGGTGTAAGACATTTATTTATTCGGTTAATTTATTTTTGCTGGTAGGGTTTAACCCATCCACAGCCCCTTATATCTTTGTATATACTAGCACCAAGATCACTGTAACTTAGAGGAAGATTAATTGTCTAAGATACTGCAATCTTGATATCAGTGTATTTAATAAAATACTTTATTTATTCCAGTCTTGAGTGTCAATCTTTAGAGTTTGCAATTTCGGACTGGCACCATTTGTACATTTCCATTCACAGCTTTGATTGCTAAAATAATCTTTAAAATATTTTCAAATGTTAAGATTAGCTTCAGATAACACTAGTTAGTATGCTGTCTTCCTTTATTCCACATACAACCCCTTCTGTCAGCACCTTTATAATACCAATTTATAATTACTGAACTCGGCTAATCTTCTCAGCTAGCCATGTATGTTTACTCACTTGTAGATTTAATACTATTTTAATCTCGTAAGACTGCATGTCTCAACCAATAGCAGATTATAATAAGGCCGATTTGGCTGGGCAGCTGGAGCCTATGATTTCAGGGGCCCTATACAGCACAGTGCAAATGTAATTATCATGACTAACTAACTTTATTAAAAAATAAAGAATGGACTTCTAAAGAGTATAAATGTCATCACCAAGAATTTATTCATACTCAACTAGCTGAATGTGTTTGCACACCTCAGTACAAATCCATTATGACCCCATATACTTTAACCTAGTGTGCCATCGAATGTTAATGGAAAAAAAGTTTTAAATCTTACGTCATATATCAGACATCACACATTATCATTCATGTATTATCTTGCATATGATGGGTATGGCCATTCTAGAACCAAATGGAATAGATTATTTTGAGCACAAAAAGGGAAAATGGCTAGGCTTAAAGTGGCCTGCAAGGGCAGCTAGCCTTGTACTTACCTATGAACCCATCTTGAAAAAAAATACAAAGGCAGACACTTGCTTCATGGGGAATAGGTCAAGGGGAAAAGGTGGGGATGTATTCCTCAAATGCAATGATTACTGGCCAACCAGAATCCAAGGACTTAATCTCGGAGTGTTCATAGGTTCATAGGTAGGTACTAGGCTATTGGCCCTAGGGCCTATATAAGCCTAGCCAAAAAATGTACCCTGGCTTTCACCACCCAAGAAAATTATTTTCCTGTGCCCCTGTCGAGCAGAGCCACAGAAGTGATCCCTGGGGTGAATTTCCCATTTCCCATCCAATCATCAAGATTCTTCTTGAAGAGTGCTAATGAGGAGCTTTGTTTGACATAGATAGGTAGTCTGTTCCAGAGTATGGGAACAGACTACCTATTGGGACCAGATGGTATTATATTCAATGACTGGCCTAATAAGGTCTGAGTAAAGGTGACAATGATATCCCTATTACTAGACACAAACCCTTTAAAGCCACACTTTAAAATGAGTAAACAAGAGAATAAATTGCTTTCATCCACAGCCAACCTTGTGCCCAATTCCCCTTATACAGAGACTGCAATCCTCAGAGATAACTATAGATTTTATAAGACAAAGACCTAAAAAACAATTACATAGCTCACAAACATCTATGATTTGTGCAGAATAGTCCTCATTTTGCATCCTGTTTTTGATTCACTCCTTAAGAAATGTGTAGTTTCTGGCAAATGTTGAGGATTACAATCATTAACTAATAGCAGACATTTGAGTTTCAGACTTTATATCCTTCAGAAAATACAATGTAATACAAAAGCTGTTCTAGCAACTTTCTAAGTATATAAGAGAAATCTGTCCCTGATGTTGGGCCTTTGTCCCTCATTATTTCTATCTTTGTCTTTACTTCCTGCACTAGCAGGTTGAGAGGTATTATTTTTATTACAGTCACATGAAGTGTAACAATAAAGTGACTACAACTGCTAGGTAGGAGTGAGGGCTTATGTGAATGAAAGTAACTTATCTGCTTGTTTGCTCAGTTTAAACAGTCTGACTTAGCCGGAGTAGACTACATTTGTATGGAATAAATTGGAATCCATAAACTACTATGTGTTTGTGTAAAAGAAACCTGAAATATATTATAGCATCCATAATTACTAATTTTTGCCTTGAAGACACCTGATGTGAACACAGTTGACAGTGCAGCTTTAATTGGTAGGTATGGGGCTAGTATATGGATGGCAACATGTTACTCTTTCTGATGTTATCAAGTTTAGCAGTCATTAGCCTGAGTTTTCAGGACCACTGAGAATTTGTGTAAAGCAAACTGGAATAATTTACTGCGGTTGTTTTTTTTTTAAATGAAAGTCAAGCATTTGACATGAAGATAGTCAAGCGGCTGTAACTGATTGGTGGGGGACATTTGTAGATTATAATGATAGTAGTTTGAATGGTTTTAAATCAGGATGTTGAATTCAAAAGAACATGAGCATTTATGCATCATCCAAGAAAGTAAAGGTATACATGAGTTGGGGCTCCACGCATTAAATACAACCTAGCACCCAAGTACACTTAATCTGCCACTGGTCTCAACTACACATAGAAAGTCCCTTTTCATTCTGTCTTCATTTTCAGTCTCATAGATGGCAACACTTTTGTGGGATTTCACAATAATCTACCATATCTGGGTGTTCACATTAATGCAGTCACATTATTTACACTTCCATTTTTTTCTTTCATTTCCTCATCAGACTGAGTTATTGAAAATTTTAACATTCTAGTAATGCATAACAAATTCAGCATGAAAAACATTTTGTGGCTAGAATAACACAACTTTATATGTTCAAGATCACTGATACGTAAGCCAAACTCCATATCAAGCAGCAATACCTGTAGCTCAATGAACAGTTCAGTACACAGAACAGCTAAATTAAACAGATATTAAAATATGAATAACAATATTAAGATGCAATTACTGAATGTATTACAAACTAACTTTTATTCTGAACAAAATGCATTATCAGGTGGCACATAATATGAATATCCACAATAATACTGTTGTAGAATTTGATTTTAGTGGCATTTAGTGACAAAGTATAATACAATGTAGGCATTTTATTAGCGGCATAGCCCAATGCTACACTCCCACATGTAGGGCAAAACCATGCACACTTTACATAACTATAGTCAATACAAGGTTAGTGCATGTTTTGGAAAATGCAGCTCCAGAAAAGTAGCAATTTCATTAAATGCCATTTCAGCCCACCTTCAGTGATGAAATGGCATTCAGAGAAGTAACCTTTGAAATGTTATCAGGCTCATAAGAAACATAATTCTTCAGAAGTGCAAAGTCCTGCTCCAACGGAAATTTCACTAACTGAGTGTTAAGGATGTGTATCTACGTGAATAATTTGTGTAGGCTCAAAACCAAAATCTTTTCATCACATGGCTTCATGATATGTAATTCTTCAGTTATGTATATGCATGTGAGTTCACACAACAGATTATTTTTTCGATGTAAACTAGTTCATTCCTAAGTTTAAGTATAATGTTAAGTAATTAAATGAAAGACACAGATTTGTCACAGCCCAAAATGGACAGAAATATTAATAGATATATGAATATGTTTTTTCATTTTTTTAATTGCATTTATTTTTGTACTGCTACTGCTTTTCTGTTTATATTATCAGGCATTGTTAGCAACTAATTTTGACATCAACGATCAGTCAGGCTTTTAGTCTTTTTATATCCATTTTATAGTCTTCTGTATTTATGCCACATATTTTTCAGCTAGTATCCTGTCGTCTCTATCAGAAACTTGACTGATGAAGTAGTCCATCTTTATGATGATTTAGACAGTAAAAAGCTCTTCATTTCTTTTGTGCATTTTATCCAAGAGATGCATATTTATATTAGTATCTACCCTTTTCTCCCACTTTGTACAAAGGTAGGGGGTGCCACATCAACAGTGGCCATTATCTAAAGCTAATATTCGCACAACCGGGGGGCTACAACCAATGTTTATAGTACAAGTTACCACTGGAATTAGATCACCTCACTGCCCTGCTTGACTCTGAATTTTTAACAGTAAATGTGCTTTGTAGTCAAGTACAACATACTGGTACAATTTGAACTGAACTGCTAAGGTAAGTAGTAGCATAACATCCCTAGGTAATAACTAGCTGGAAGCACATATAGCCACATTACTAACCAGATTACTCATGCTGCATACACTAGTGCCAATTGACAAATACCTACAATCCCAAAACAGACTTAAGTTAAGACGTGGCCTTGTAAAGAGCAATTCTGTTTGTTTCTTTCCAGTAGTATAGTGTAGCATATCAGCCAGAAATAGTATTGGATTTAAAACTTAAGAATTGTGTGAATTCTGATTTCATGTCATGTCATCATTCTGAAGGTGGCTTTGTACAAAATCAATTCTAGCTCTTAGTACATAGTGCATTCTTAATTCCAGTTCTGATAAAGTAAAGAAAAAAGGCCTTACTCGGACATTACTCAATAATTTTACAATATTGGACACTGACTCATTGTCTATATTATTAAACAGTTACATCACTACTAATTAAAAGTGTAATAAATATTTTATATTTGGATGACAAATGTAATGCAAACAACTCAGGATAGCAGCTGCACCAATGGACTTACTTTCATGAATTGTGGTCTAACAGATTGTAAAGTTTCACATAGTATAATAACCTTCTTTTGTTTTATTAGATACGTCTCTGTATTGCAACTTATAAATGTTAGTTGTCATTTACAGATCATTTATAAGAGTTTTTATCACATAATCATTGCAGCTATAACAGTTTTACTATAGCTTAAGTACAGCAAATCAGATTATCAATGTCTTTGTAAAGGGCTTGAATTATATTGCTATGACTTCATTAAATCTTTCTGTACATAAATTATCTCCTTCTGCTGTAAATAAGTAAAAACAATAAATATCTCATAGTAAAAGTGCACACCAAGTTTGGACATAAAAAATTAAAGAAATTGCTAAATGCTAGCTAAACCTATTGCTGAAAATACTAATGTTTTTTACACTTGTTTGCAACTGCCTGACACTACATTTCATTCAAATTAACAGCAGCACCTTAGCAGAACTTAAGGGTATAAAATATCATGAAATAAAATATGTAGCTCTCATTGTCTATATTTGCTACCAGTTATTTTGCAGTGTGTGAATGTGTGTGGCGTTTGGTGTGTGTGTGTGTGTGTGTGTGTGTGTGTGTGTGTGTGTGTGTGTGTGTGTGTGTGTGTGTATGTGTCTGTGTGCGTGTATGTGTATGTGTGTGTGCATGCACATATATGTATATTGTTTGTTTAAATGCAAACTGGAGTAACTTGTGTTGGGGAAAATTCTCACAGAAAGTTAGTCAGGAAAAGTAATTTGTCTTCGTTAGCTCATTTCTCATTACTGCTATGTAAATAAGGATGCCTAATCAGAGGAATTAAGGAAGACAGTTTCTCAAGTGGGGGATGACCAAACAGGTAAGGAAGAGCTTGTCTGTAGGTCCTGGAGGCATGGAGCATGACTGCTCAATCTTGGCCAAGTATGAAATTGAAATATCTGTTATGCATTGTTGAAAAATGGGCCTGGTAGAGGCCTGCAGCCTTGGACTTTTTCTCAAAAGCAGGCCATTTGCATGAATTGCTTTATGAAACTATGCCTATGGTGAAGAGAAATATTTTGCTTTGTTAAACAGACAAGTGAACTGTCATCTTTTGTTCATACTTGTGGGTCTTTCATATAACCAGTTTCTCCACTGCTTCCTTAAGCTTACAACTTATATACACATACCTCACACACACACACACACACACACACACACACACACACACACACACACACACACACACACACACACACACACACACACACACACTCAATTTTTCAGCTGAGTGTGATCACATCGGACATTTTACACTGAAGCTAAGCACCTCTGATTAGGTCAGCCAGTATGAAACTCAATCTGTTTCTCATCTTGAATCAGATCTTGTCAAATCTGAATGTTAAATCTCTGTGCAGATAATCCAGAGGCACAGGTATGTGTCAACAACCATGCCATTTTTTGTGCTCTGGATCAGGCTACCCAAATCCTCTCCGCACATGTCCACTCTGTTCATATCAGTCCTCACAGACTCCATTACAATGAGCAGTAAAGGCTAAATTGCAAAATGCAGATGGATGCCCTTTATGAAGACAGGTTTAGAAAGTGGATCATTACCTGACTTATCATCAAGTAGTTTCAGATACGAAGACAAGGTTATTTTCCTCTAACATCTCTTCTACATCCAGCGGGCCTACATGGTTAGCCCAGATTGTTTACAGGTTATGCAGTCCAGTTCTGTCTCATGACTCAAAATTTGAGACTGCTATACAATTTCTTTTTTATAAGACTGCCCACTGAAGGTGTCACTTCATCACTTCTCCTAGTATCATCCACTGAACAAGACTTTGATCTGTCTTAAACACGTGTAATGCTTACAGGGCTAATTAAGAAAAGGGTCATTATACCACACAGAATATTAAATTTAGCATTCTTCTTGTTGATGTAAGGTACTATTATTAAAATAAAGACATTAGTATCTCAGAATGCATGCAAAACATTGGTTTAATCTATAATTGTTTTCCTCTATCCTTGTTTCTCAAGCCATGTTGAATGCAAAACACGAGTTTAGACTTAGAAAGTTTAATATATTTTATCATAGATTCCTATGGATCTCCTACCTAGGATCAAGTTTTAGAAGAATGTTTGTAAAATTGGATAACAGTATGATAAAATTATTATAAGCTATATTAGGAAACATTTCACTGCTTACCGATATTGCCTTTGTTTCTTGAATGTATTTTATCCAGCTGCCTTGCACAACAGCATTTGAATCCTTTGCCAGTAACAGAAGTCCTTTAAAGTCTGCAGATGTTGTTATGACTTGCACTGTGAACATAAATATAAAATGTATGTTATTATTTACTTATGAACTTGAAATGTGTGCACATTGCAGGCTTATTTTTTTTACTTCTACAGCTATAAAAACTGTTTTGAACATTTACCAGAACAGAGAAATGTTAATCAGCATTTACACAATTTAAGCCCAAAGCAGCTTAACAAGAAATAATTTTTTCTTCATCCTATAACCACTGTGTGAAATTAAAACTTGCATTATTCATGTTACATGAAATTGTGTCACTTGTTACATTATGTTTGTTTGGTAGTAGAAGACAAAATGCCTATTTAGTTCTCCCACAAATGTATTTAGCATTCTACTCTCTCATTCCCTTCTTCTCCCCTCACCCTTTCTACACTAAGTCATTTCCTCTTAAATGCCTCTGTGGGTTTCTCTTTACACCAGCCATTCCTATAGTCCATTCCATGGTTCCATAACTATCTCTCTAAAGAAGTACTTTCAGAGATCATTTGTTGCATTATGTAGAACTAAACATAAATTTTATCTAGTATTCATTTAACATTTGTCACTTTGAATAATCAGCTTGATTTGAAGTCCTTGCCGTATGATCCTGAGAAAAACAAGTAGAGAGGCAGGGTGACCACATTGTGTCAAGACATGGTGAATCCACTTGTTGAAGAGGTTTGTGCAAACTTAGTAACCCGGAAAACACACTTCACTGAAGTACAAACCACCACTGGTTACAGAAGCTGAATTCCAACCTTTATTAATACCACAGGTTAGGCGCTTTCTTCCAACCTCTGTTAGACTTCTTCAGAACAACAAATAATACAAACTCAACCTTTATATACACACAGCTTAAAAAGTGAATAATTAGAAAATTTAAAAAATTATGTAATACTGATTGGCTAATAAATCAATCAATAAACATACCCTATTCTTAAAATACCAAATAGTAAAATCCACACAATTGAACACAAACCCATGTAAAGGTTTGTGCAAACTTCACAATAAAGACATGCAGGCTGCGGAGACACATCTATATAACTACAGGTATGAGAACTCCTACCACAGATCACATTAGAAACCCAAATTCTAAGGGTCTACACAACAAATCAGGTGCTTTGTAATACTCCATTAACGAAAATCTATCTAAATTCTTGTCAATCATGTTAAACAAAATGTTTGCATGTGAACACATTCCTAATCTGTGGCAGCAAATTATAATGATATCAATTCATTACCGGGGGGGGGGGGGGGCACATCATCAATTGTTATTTATTTTATTTATTTATTTTTATTGTATTTTAAATTTGTTGACGGCTAGTCTAACTGGATATATGTCCATTTTCAGTAGAGGCCTGGGGAGTAAGAGCTTCACTACAGCATTATACAAATTGACACAAATCTGAACGTAAATGACATAAAAGGATAATATTTAAAAACTAGTTAAACACAGATACCACTTTAAGTAGATAACCTAAGAGGAAACAGAATGACTTGAATATGTAAGTACATATAGGTTACATATGAGAAACTTAGACAATTAGAAACAAAGAAACATATATACATGTATAAGTTGATCTTATATGAGAACAACATAAATATAAAAATGTTTATTTTTTTTTTGCATTAGAGAATGAATGTTATGGTCATGTGAAGGTGGTGGTTAAGAGGAGGAAATATCAGTCAGGATTAGTACATGGGCATAACCATTGTGAAGTAAGGAAGGTTCTTAGTTGCTTCTTAAAAAGAGGTGTGGATGTTAGTTTATTAGGGAGCTTGTTCCAAGAGTTTCCAATGGTATTAGCAAATAGACAGTCTCCAGATTTGTTATTAGGTTTAAGGGTGGCTACTAGTACCTTATTAGATGAGCGTAGGGTTGTCAGATTTTTGTATAGGTTAATAAGGCTAGAGAGTATGGGAGTATTTGTAGGATGATACAGGATATTCTGAGTTATAGTTAGTTGTTGAAGAAGAAGTTAGTTTTGCAGTTCCAACCATCTTAACTTTTTCAGATTTTGGCAATCGTGGGTCCGGAATGGGGAACCAGTAGCAAATCTGGCAATGTTATTATAAGCGGTGGCCAGCTTATTTAGATTATTTTTGGATATGTTAGTGTAAATTGGTGATGCATAGAGAAGGGTTGAAATTATGTGTGTTTGGGCGATAGTAGTCCTAGCAGAAGGTATAAGGAAGGTTTTTAGCCTATAAAGGAAACCAAGTTTTGTATTGACTGATTTAATGGTTAAGTTTATGTGAGAGTCAAAACTAAGATTGTGATCGATTGTTATGTCTAAAAGTTTAGTTGTTGTTTCAGGTAATATTACAGTGCCATTATTTTATACTGCTGAAAAATTGATGGGGGGAGACTTTAGAGTGGAGGTGAATAATAGGAGTTTTGTTTTTTAGGGTTTAGGAGGAGACAGTGTTTGAAGAACCAGTTTTCAACTATAGTAAATGCTTTTTGGGTGCTAGACTGCACTTCAGCATGAGATGCTGCAGCACAAATTAATGTAGAGTCATCGGCATATTGTATGCAGGTGGTTTGAGGAAGGGATGTTTTCAGATCATTAATGAAAACGGAAAAAAGGAGGGGTCCCAGAATAGAGCCCTGTGGGACTCTTAGGGAGATAGGGAGCTGGGTCAATAGGTTATTGTCCCAGAGGACTGCTTGTTGTCTGTTTTCTAGATAGGACTTAAACCATTTGATTGTCTGAGTGTCTACTGAAAGTGATTTAAGTGTATCTAACATTAGGTGATGATTCACCATGTCATAGGCTTTAGAGAGGTCTAAAAAGAGAGCTGAAGAGAGCAAGTTGTTATTACGATTTTTATTAATGCAGTCTGAAAAGGATAGAAGCACGGTTGTGGTACTATGAAATGGCCTGAAGCCATGCTGGCAGTCAGCTAATAGATTATTTTGAAGGAGATGATCATGTAGTTGCCGATGAATGCATCTTTCCATGATTTTTGCTAATGGAGAAAGTATGGGACGGAAGTTAAAGAGTTCAGGTGAGTTACCTCCCTTATGTAATGGGATAATATGGGAGACTTAACAGAGAGATGGGATAGAACCTTCTGTAATGGTTCTATTTATTAATATGGAGATAGGGTAAGCAAGTACATCAGCTGCAATTTGCAGAAATTCAGCTGGAAGGAGGTCAGCTGAAGGTGAACATGGTTTTAGTTTATGAAGTAGTGTATGGATGTGAGCTGTTGGAACATGCTGCAGTTGTAAGGCAGGAGGTATACTGGTTAGAGAGCATGTGTTAGAGGTGCTGGCAGGAGATAAGGTATTTGCTAAGGCTTGGACTGTTTCAGGGAAAATTTTGTTAAAAGTATTGGCAATTTGGCTGGGAGAGTTCTGAGTCAAATTAGATGGGGTAGGAGTTTTGGAGTGACCTAGATGGAGTAGGCTATTTATACATGTCCAGACTTTTTGTGGGTTTTGATGTTGGGCTTAATGGAGTTTCAGGTAATACTTTTTTTATCTTGGAGCATTCATTTTTTGTAGCATTTCTCAGCTGTCTAAAGGCATCATGATCAGTTGAGTTTTTAGTATTTCTCCACTTGGACCAAATTCTATTTCTCTGAAGCATTTTTTGCCTTGTTTCTTTTGTGAGCAAGGTGCAAGTTTGTTCTTCGTTCTGACTGTGCGAGAGGGGGCATGGTGTTCTAGGATTTGTAAAAATTTTGTGTTAAAGTAAGAGACTGCTTCGTCAAGAGGTAGGTATTTTAGGAGTGACCAATTGCAAGCTTTGAGCTCTGCTTGGAAGCTAGCTGGGTTGAATTTTTTTTGTTCTGCATAGTTCTAAATATTGTTTGGTTGGATATAAGGGTCTTTTGTCTAGTTAAATAGGTAAGGGAGTGATCACTAATATTGTCAGGAAGTATACCTGTTTTATAAGAGAGGGGATTGCTGTTAACTAATATCTAATAATAATAATAATAATAATCTAAGGTGGCTTGCTTATTGCTAGGTTTATGGGTTCTGGTAAGGGAGATGATAGTTTGATTAAAGCCATAAAGGTTTATGTGAGTAATTGGTTTGACAGAGGTACAGCAGTTCAGTCTATGTTAAAGTCTCCAAGGAGTATGGTTTCTTGTGGGAAGAATGTGGAGAGCCAACTAAGGATATTTTCAAGAGTATTAATGTTATTGCCTGGAGGGATGTAGGAGCAAATTTTGTATAATGATTTCTTAGCGTTAATCTGGAGCTTAGAGAATAACAATTCAGCATTACTGGGTGAGGGAGGTTGTAAATCTAGTTGTATGACCTGTAGTTCAGATTTATAGAGTACTGCTACCCCACCACCCTTTTTATTCAGATGTTCAAATCTCAGGATGGTGTAACCTGGTGGGATTATATCATTGTCCTTAGTTACTGGTTTGAGCCAGGTTTCTGTTAGACAGAGGATGTCAAAGGTGCAAAGTCTAGAAGGGCATGGAGTTGGGTAATTTTATTATTTAGGCTACGTATATTGATGTGACCCATGAGAAGAGAGTTTTGGGTACTAGAAGGATAGGAGAAGTGATGGGATGGGAGGAATTGGGATCAGAGATGGAGTTGTTTGGACCTGGGTTTGGTTGAATATCACCGTGTAGGAGTAGATGTTGTAGAGGACTATGTGACTGTTTTAAAAGTTTACAGAAAATGGGGATAGCTTTTCTAGTTTGGTGATACTTAATATGGGATAGTCTGTGATATTGTGGTAGAAGGTAGGATGTTGAGGATGTTATGTTACTATGGGTTTGTGGGGCTAGTAGAGTATGCAGAATCATTTGTTTTAAGGGGTGATGAAATCTAGTACAGCTTAGATATTCATAGCACTGGGGGTGGGTGTGATTTGGGGGTAGGGTAGGGGAGAGGAGTGAGCCTGCAGGGCGAATGGAGTGGGTTTGAGCAAGTGAAAGAAGAGCTCACAGAAACAATCAGAGTACCATTCAGAGTAATGCTAGAATCTTAGTAGTTCCAGGTAAGAGGAGAGTGCTAGTAAAAGCATTCAATAGCCAGGCTAAAGGACTGCAGTAAGGAAATTAAGGAAAGGAAAGGGGTCCTGACAGCTTACAGATGCAAAAACAGGAAAAAAAAGATTACAAAGTGGTCAAGTAATATTCCAAAGAAATAAAGGTAAATAGTATTTGGAAGCCTATAAAAGCCTAGTTAAGGGAGCCACCTAGTGGACAAATAGAATAATTACAGCTAAGCTATTAGGGTATAGCAGAAAACAGAGGGCACAGTTGGTAGATACGAATTAAGGAAGGAGCAAAATTCCTAAAGGCTAGATAGGGGGTATGGCTGCTGGGTACTAAGCACAGGTGGGAGATGTAGTACAAAAATATTAAACTAAATGATATGTTTTATATAGTCTTAATAAAAAAATAACAATTCAGCTTCACAAACTGTTCATCAAACTCTTAAAGATCCAATAACTGCAACAGCATTCTGTGTAAAATGATGGAGAAAGTTATAATGGAGCCTACCCAAAAAATTGCAAAAAAAGGGATCTACCTGTCAGACATAGGACAGTTAAGAAGGGATCTTGCCTTTGAGATCACAGCAACACATGATTATGTTGAGCTGATAATCCAAGCAACTCATTTTTCCCTTACTAAGGCACTGGACACTATTCTGCATAGAGGGGGGCAATTCACAAATTAACAGCAGGAAATGGCTTTCCAGAAGTCATTCAGGGGGTACAATATTAGTTTCATAATGAAATAGTAGTTAATGTGTGGAGGGGTAACAATTATTGTGGTTCTAAAAATTTCATCAATAATACATTACCATAAACTTTGGCAAAAAATAAATTATCACTACAGAATAAATAGTTTTGACCCACCTGTTTTCATTATATCTGGAATTAACATCCCACACCCCAAGAATATTACAGCAAAGCTTTTATGAAGCATTTTTCTGAAGTTACCAAGTACCCCATGATATCTCTGAAACTACAGTCATTTACTCCACTGGTGTATATCTGAGTTATTTAGAAATGGTTATTTGGAACCCCCCAAAGTTTGTCAGTATCAAATAAAACAATGCTTAAAAAATTAACCACAACAGGTTCAGAACTAGACTCTTTATTAAAAAAAAAAAAAAAAACATTTAGCAGTTTCTTCTCACATATTTAGAGTCCGTTTTTCCAAACAAATTAATCAGAAAAAAATTACCTTAAATAAGCTAATTAGCTATCACATGATATAAAGACATCCAATATCTCACAATAATATAATCATACCTCTCATGTACCTCTTTATGTTAAGTCATAAAGTCCATCTTCCTTGCAGTTACACATTAAAAGGGTCTGTCACACACTCAGTGTGAAGAATTTTTCTACCTAATATCAATGGTATATAATACTAAATCATATTAACTTATCAAAAGAACATTTTGAAGTGTAAAGTAACACATTTTAACCATGCTGTGAGCTTATTAGTTTAAGTTGTTAGCAAACTGTTAGTATGTGTCCAACATTTTGCCTTCCACATTATAAGAGGCAATTTTCCAAATGTTTTGGACTGAAAAGTAAGAGCTATGAATGTAATAACAAATATGTTCAGTAAAAATTAGCCAGCAAGTAAAAATAGATGAACTGTGTTCAGCAGTTTATACTAGTCCCTAATTATTTCAACCATTTTAAACCATCTAATTACTGTAAAATGTGAAATTTTAAAAATATAAAATGTAACACTAACATAACTCAGAAACATAATTATTACAAAGCTTCCTTTTTATTTAAATTTAAGAGATCTGAGTTTAACAACACTTTTAAAATTAAGATGTCCATCAATCCCAGGTGATTGTCCTGCGCTTAAATGTATTTCCAGCTCCAGTTCTTTATCTTCCAACAGGCTATTTAAATATCTTCTTCTGTTTTCCAGTTTGACATGGCCAACAAATTTACAAACTTGATGTCGCACTTGTATCATGGGTCCATACAGCATACAGATGTGGACTCATATACTGCAACTTATCTACACAGAAACTTTCACATCCAGAAATCAGTCCTGCATAAATGGCATCATGTTTCATTTATACCAAACTTTCCAGTTAAGTTATTCAAACTCAGTTTTGTACTGTTGTGAATGTGACCACAGTACTGCCCTTTAACTACATTGAAAGGTGTCCCGATGGTCTTTTAAGAATAATTCAGTGGTATAATACTACAGCACTCAAAGGTAGAGTTCATATTATTTCTCTACTTATGAACAAGCAATGGAGAGTATACTGCCATTTTTTAACTGTTTCCCACGAAAATCTTCCAACTGTCATGAATTGTTTTCCTGAGACTGGCTTAGACATCCCAAGAATCATTAAGACATGTGCTAATTAAAAAACAATCAACAGTGCAACTTTCTACAATATTCTGATCTGCTTTTGTGTGGAAAATAGGATGAACTTCATTTGTGTACTTTGTCTAACTTCTGAAACACACACCAAAATATATTTTTTGTAACCCTGGCTTTAACCATTTCATTTATGATTACATTTCACTGAAGGTTTTATCTTTAGGGCATCACAAAAGGAACTGTCAGCATGAATGACAAATGTTCTGTTTTCAGAGCTCTCTTTCCTCTTAGGGGATAAAAATAACGCACAAAAAATGTTTGCATGGAGATACAGTGCTTGTCTGCGATTTTTTTTCAAGACTGAAAACAGAACAAAATGATGAATACTGCAGATATATTCTATTTCAAACTCTATTCATTAATGTCTACACTAAGTCTACACTGTTCTTAATGAACAGACAACACAAGCATAATTCACAACTTCTTTCTCCTAATGTTGGCTTTCCCACTGACTTTCTTGCAGCCTTAAATATCAAGGGCATTCATTAAAGATTACCACAGTGTGTAGACTACATGTACACTTAGTGTAATCTTTCTGAGTGGCTAAAAAGCACAAGCAATGTTTAGGAATGTTCTTGAATACACATTATGTACACTTAGTGTACACTTAGTGCGGGCATGAATCTGTCTAATGTCAGTCATGAACCTGGTAGATGTATATTTTGGATTCTGGAATACTGACAGAAGTTTTGTACTCACAACCTTATAACAGGATTTAAATCTTTACATTTGATGGTGGGAAAATATGCTGTTCTAAAACCATGGTCGTGCAGTTGTCCCCCAAGGGAGAGGTGGGAAACAGAGCTTTATATAAATGACAATAACTAAGAAATGCTTTTAACTTTAGTAAGGATCTTTCACCCACGATCATTTTCACGTCATCACATAGCGAGGTCAAACATCAGACAGTGTACCAGATGGAGATCAAACAATGCACAGAGTCAGGAACATTGCTATGTGTGTGAGTGTATATACTGAACTACTTGAAATGATTTTGATTGCAAAATACATTATTGAAACTACTTTTCTTAAATATAAAACACAATAGGCAGTTTATTGCAGATATACGGCTGTATTTGGCATTCACTCTTAAGATACTATTTGTTAAGTGGAAAGGTTTTCAGAGATTTGTTTTTGCTAAAAGGTGTTTGCATTTAAAGCTTGTCTGTCAAATTATAATTTTGTTTTCTACTGCTTACCCCCTTTTGGACATGAAGTCCATATTTCTCTTATGTAGCTCTATACAATCAACAGTTTACATTATGTTACACACAAGCAGGATATGGGAGGGGACACCTATCCTTAGAAGGTTATGCTAGAAACGTGTGTCCTAGAACTCTAGCTATCTGTCTGTTTACCTGTCTGTCTGTGCATCTATCAGTTTATTTCTCTATTTCTCTGTCGATCTCTATTCTACTTATCTATGTATTTGGCTATTTATCAACATTTCTGTCTAGGTATTTATCTATGTGTCTATCTCTCTGTCACTCTACATCTGTCTATCAACCTATCCAACCAGTCATTTTCTCTATGTCTGTCACATCTATCTATTTGCCAATCTGTTTCTCAATTTGTCTTTGTCTGCCTGTCTGTCAATCCAACTATCTAGCATTCTAGCTCTTTGACTTTCCATCTGTCTGTCAGTTATTTTTTTCTACCTATCTATATGCCATTCTGAAAGCTTATATACCTATATAGATATCAAGTTAGGTAAATAACTATTTATCAGTGTATCTCTCTGCCTGACTTTCTGTCTGTTGGTCTACCTGTTAACATACAGCAATTTATATGTCTGGTTGTCTAGCTGAATATCCATCCATCTGCCTGCATACCTTTTTCACTGTCTATCTATATATCAATGTAATCTATTTTTTTCTGTTTATCACTGTCTAGCTATCTTTGACCTATCTATGTCATCCAGTAACCAGTTGAAATGTCTGGGCCTGCTAGACTGAGTCTTGAAACATGGAGACTGAATGGGTAAAAATCAACAGTTATATTAAGTCCAAGATGGCCATATCCCAGAATATTCCCTTTTCTCCAAGGTATGACAATCTCAGAGTTGGTATATATAGGTTCAAGGAATGTGGGGAGGTCCAGGTGGACTTGCCCCCTGCAAAAAAAGAAGTTTAAAGAAAAAGAGTGATGTGTGAGATTTGCTCTTCTCCTGTAGTTTCAGTCTTTTTTTGGCTTGTCAGCACTCTGCATTTCATGTGTCAACATTTCAACAAGGAACTATGCAATCCATGTGTCCATTTGTCTTGTTGATGTCACGTCATCACCTGCCTTTCTGTGTCTTTGTTGGTCTGCCTGTGTATCTGTCTGCATGTCTTTCTGTCTGTCTGTCATTCTGTCTGTCTAACCATCTATCTGCCTGCCTCTATCTTTCTATTTTTCTGTCTATCTGTCTTTGTGTTAGTGTGCCTGTCTATCTACCTATCAGCCTATCTGTCTCTATTTAACTTCCTGTCTGTCTGCCTGTCTATTTCTCTGTATCTAGCTAGCTGGCTAGCTATCTGATTATCTGTCTATATATCTACCTTTCTGCATGTCTGTATATCTATGTAGTTAGCAATTTATATTTTGGATGTCATCTGCATTGCTGTCTCCTTGTCTGTCTGAGTTCCAGTCTATATATATTTCTTTCTGTCCACCTATCCATTTTCTACCTTTGTATGTCCTACCGTTTTAT
Organism: Protopterus annectens; assembly: GCF_019279795.1. Lineage (NCBI taxonomy): Eukaryota > Metazoa > Chordata > Ceratodontiformes > Protopteridae > Protopterus > Protopterus annectens. The sequence goes on from NC_056735.1 coordinate 1,301,309,956, forward strand.
GTCTAGCTAGCCAGCCATCAATCAATCCATCAATTTGTCTGCCTATCTTTAAGTCTGCCTATCCATCTCTCTATCTATATATCTATCTTTGTCTCTATGTCTGACTATCTGGTTTCTCTATCTGTCTATCTATGTATCTATCTATCTATCTATCTATCTATCTATCTATCTATCTCTATCAGTTTGTCTATATGTGATCCATCTAATGAAGTTGTCTAGTTTTTTGTTTATCTGTCTACCTATCTAGGTATCTATGTGGTTGTCTGTATGGCTTTCTGTCTATTGGTCTGTCATTCTATCTTTCTATCTGCCACCTGTCTTTCTGTCTCTTCATCTGCCTGATTGTCTGCATGCCAGTCTACTTGCCTGTGTTTCTGTCTGCTCATATATCTGTTTGCCCATCTGACAACCCATATTTTTCCTGTCCATCCATCTGCCTGTTTACCTACATCTATGTATTTGTCTTACGTACCTTATTATTTGTATCTGTGTATTTATCTGCATATCTATCTATTTAATTAGCTATCTGTGTATATGAGTTGCTATCAATTTATTTTCCTGTATGTTGTCTTCCAGTTTCCTTGTCTGTCTTATTATCTATATACAAGTGTATCTTTCTGTCTACATATTTTCTGTCTAGCTAATTATCTCTCTGTCTTGGTATCTTATCTATCTGTTTATCTATCCGTCCACCTGTTGGCCTACCTGCCTGCCTGCCTGTCTGTATATCTATCTGGCTATCCAGCTATTCCAATCTTTTACTTACTGACTCTCACTGAATAAGGTACTAGAAGGTTATGTCTATAAATAATAGATCTACGGTTTGAAAGGTTTACTTGAGGAAGTGCTTCTATAATTAGAGTGCCTGTAATTGTGGTAAGGGGTTGGAAATCCAGCGTTCACTGGGACCATGGACAAAAATATTCAAATCTTGTCTCATTCTTCAGTCTTAATATGCATTTGACGACTTGGATATTTCTAATGTATTATGTGGAAAATATGACTTATATCATATTACAGTTGTTAGAGCTGCCTTTTTAAGTGTAGTGCTGCCTCTCCTCCATTCCTTTTTTCTTCTCTCTCTCTCTCTCTCTCTCTACCTACCTGTCCCATGCCAGCTAAAAATGCTTTTATGGATTCCCTCCTCAGCAGCCATTCTGACACTTCATAGGTTCAAAATCAGCTCTCTGAAGAAGTACTTTTACAGATCCAAATAGACACTGGCCACTACTGTCTGAAATCAGTGCTCACTCTGTGAAAAAGTACTGTTACAGATGCAAGGTCTTAATTCTGTGCCAACGCCTACCCAGGCTCTATCCGTTTTGTTCAGGATGCATGATTTGCTGTCTGATGTGATCTTTTGCACTTTTGCATCAATGTCACATTCCCAAGATTGTGCTGGTGTCTAGTGAGTCCAGCGTTAACTGCTCTAGGTATTGATTTCCTTTCCCCTTCATCTGACACACCATTAATGGCAATTTCCTCTGGACTCCCTCCAACAGCCTGCTCTCAGTTTCCTTGCACAGCCTCCAGAACTGCACACAGTATTCAAGCCATGGTCCAGCCAAGGCTTGGAGGAATGGGCAAAGTACCTCTCTTCTGGAATCTATCCACAGAGAATATTCATTAGTAATGCATCATGAAAAGCTCTGCTTTATAAGAATGAGTGGCTTTCACTTTCTTTGTAGCTCACTGCAGCAGCATCAGTTGTCTGCAGAAAAAAATCTGTTTACACAAAAAAGAGTGATATGAATGTCCATTTTCATTAGAGAAGGAAGCACAGCTTTTCTACCATGTCCTGGGTGGTTTCAAGTCTCATTCAAGTGTCATGAAAAACCTTTAAAACAGAGACAACTCACACACTAGCTATAATAAGGGTTATGATCAAAAATATAAAGTCACTAGATAAAACTATACAAAACCTTTACAGAACTATATGTAGCATCACTGAAAAATATGTACTCAGTTAATCTACCCCCATGGGAAAATGTTACAAACTTTGGGAAAATAAGTATGGGTGCTAAGAAATATTTATGTACTGGAAAAATGTTCAGCCTTTCTGATCTCTCCTGGTGTAATGGTTAGCATAGCCACTTAAAATCCCAAAGTTCAGAGTTTTATCCCTACATTGTACACTCCAGCCGATTATGCTACAATACAGCATTAAGCTTAGTTGGGAACGTTCATATAAGTAGGAGGTTAGAGATACTTGCATTTTAGTCTGGCAGTTAGTGCACAGGATTAAGTCTAGTAGGTATCGATAAGAAGATTTAGCGCTTTTGTTACTGACCAGGTTGTCAGTAATGAGAAAAGGAGGGGAACTTGAAAATTTGCTTCAGCAAAAGGAAATGAGTTGGCAACTATGTCTTAATGCTTGCAATGAGCACGGCATTAATGATTTCCTGTCATTGGCTAGTATTCTTAAGGATAGGGCTTTGAAATTGAAATTTTGATTGTATTTTAAAGTATTGGTTTGAGATGGTTTTATAACAATATTTATTTGAGTAATATCTAATGAATGTGTTGACAATGTATTTTATATTACATTGCATTTATTTGTTAGCTTAGTTTTACTGGCTCGGACACTCTGACTGGGCAAAGCGTATTTACTGAGTTGCCATGGAGAGAAAAGCTCCAGCATGTAATATATAATGACTAAGGATGTAATTCACATACATCAACTTAATACATTCAAATAAAAAGTACAGCTTCAGAACATGATTATTACATGAAAATTGAATGTACCATTCAGGAATGTAGTTATCACAGAGTTAAACTGATAGTTTCGTAAAATGCAAAAAGTGCAATGTCTGCATCAATTCAAAATGATATAAAGTGACAGGTTAATATGCATCTAAGTATAAACATATGTACATCCACAGGTGAATCAATGTGAGTTGTTCTATAGGAACACATATATAGACAAAAACTGTCATACAGACTATGCTTAACAGTAAACATTAACATTTGTATAGGATTTTTTAAGAATGATGTATGCATGACACACTATACTAGCAGCAGAGCAGTGAAGAGAGAGATACCAACATATATCTACATACACTAACAATGTTAAGATAGCCTTAAACTAAGCAGATCATACAAAACAATTGAAGAAACACAGACGTGATTAAAAAGAGCTTCACATAGTGTTTTGTATATGGCCCTGTGTGTAAGGAGATATATTATACAGAATACCTAACTAAAAGGATACAAGGCCTAAACAACATGTCCTGCCTGCACCAATTCAAAGCCCTGTCACTATACTCAATATTTTACAGACTTCTAAGAGATGGCCTGTGTCTGGCATACAAGGCATGCTCTGACACAATACTGATAGATTTTCTGCACATCAGCAAGTAAAATAACATCATAAATACTCAGTCTAGGGATCTAAATCTCTTCTGCAACAACAGAATGGTTTAGAGGGACAGATATATATCACAGAGGATATCAGTGGTGTAGAACAGACTCTGAATCCGCATAAAACAAAGTTTTTCCCTGTCCATATTCAAGCCCGACTTAGATCCATGGCTAGGAAACATAAAATGTACCCCAGGACTGCCCCCTGTACTACTAAATGGGACAGGTTAATTCAAGGACAAAAACGTAAATTGGCTAGAATTAAAATGGCCCTCATGGGCAGCTAACCTAGAACTTACCTATGAACCCATAAACCTATGAATATCACAACAGGACCTGAAGGAAATGGGATTTGGAAGTAAGGAAGAAGAGAGGGTTTTGTGAAGGAGAGAATTGTGGGACAAATAATGAGCAGTAGTGAAAACCAGCATGGAAAGAGCTGAAAGGCAGAATTCTTATTTATGAATGGATGGAAGGACTGAATCAAGCAATACTAGATTTTGCAAGCACTTACTATGAGTCAAATGAATGAAAATCTATAGCTTCTTTTCATGACAGTGTGTCGTGAAGGCAAGAAGCAATGCAGAAGTACTGGATGAGATCTAATTTAAGTACCATCAATTGTTTTATAGCGGGATATTAACAACATATGGGAAAGCTGATTTTCTGAGCATTTGCCAAATATTTGTTGAAAGGTTATTTCATAGCTTTGCTATGACTACAAAGAAAGCAGAGCTACCTGCAATGTTATTTGAATGGCCAACATGAAATACAGAAACACAAAATCATCACAAGGACACATGGTATTTACTCTCAGCCTGTGCCTGAACTACATCTGTGGGCTCTATCAGCTTCACCTCTGGAAGGACTTCTATAATGTGAGATTTGGCACTGCACTCTATGTTGATGGCTGGGGTCCTTACCCTGATCCTGACACTAATACCTGCAGAAGATGAAACATTTCCAAACAGCATTTTGCTGATTACATTTCTTTGGATATAGCCTTTACTGCTGATATATGACTGCAGTGGCTTGAAAAACATAGATGAAACCTACCTATGGTAAGGTTAGGAAAATATCAGCAGGAGGTTTGCATAGAAGTTATTACATGTATATGGATGTGGCCTAATTCAGCAGTGACCCACAGCAAAAAGGGTTATAGTTGTATTTCTAAAAGGTGTCAATGGAAATCATCAGCAAACAGTACAGTACACTGATGGCAGGGGTCATTATAGTTCTCCAGGTGGAAACTAAAGTGCAGTAATTATCATTTTCCACCAGTGACTTTAATGACTGTAGTACAACCTAATCCAGATACAGTATTCTAGTGAGATGGCAGAAGTGTTGGACTTTTCACAGGCAGGCAGTACACTTTTATTTTGTATTAAGTGGACAGTGCACCAATATGGGTACTTTCCTGACTCCAAGCTAATGTACTGTTTTTGTTAGCTTATCGTTCCATTTTTAGCTGAAGTGGTAGGCTGCTGCTGCTATTTATGTGGTGTGTGTGTGTGTCTGTGTGTGTGTGTGTGTGTGTGTGTGTGTGTGTGTGTGTGTGTGTGTGTGTGTGTGTGTGTGCGTGCTTGTGTGCATACGTGTGTGTGTGTGTGTGTGTGTGTGTGTGTGTGTGTGAGTATGCCTGCTTGTGTGTGTGTATGCGTGTGTGCATATGTTTGTGTGTGCATTTGCGTGTGTGTGCATGTGTGTATACGTGTGTGCGTGGGGGGGTAGGCTGCTGCTGCTATTTATGTGGTGTGTGTGTGTGTGTGTGTGTGTGTGTGTGTGTGTGTGTGTGTGTGTGTGTGTGTGTGTGTGCTCACTCTGTAGCTAGGGGATATGTTTGTGCTAAGGATAGTCTGGGCTAAAACATAGTACTTCATTTTTGGTATAAGATGCAGCAAGCCATTTGCTATATTTTCAATGAAGAAGCATTTTTTTCTTGTTTTCAATTATGCAAGGATCCTTTTATTATTATTTTGTTTTGCTCTTCTATATAAGGTGCCAGACTGAGAATTGACACAGGACTTCAGAATAGATAAGTGTGGCTTTGTGTATATGTTTGTGGTACAGAATGTGTACTGCAGAATAACTGACTCTTACTTGCTTGTTGTCTGGATAGTGGCTAGCAGACTTCAGTACTGTGTGCAGGCTGCCATGCTGCTGTGGTTAAAATGAGACATGAAGTGACTGGTCTTTTCCCATTAACCATTGCAGGTGTGTTTCATGGTAAGAGGCTATGTTCGTATATTTTACCAATGCACATGGCATATTTGTACATGATATAGAATATGCAATAGAAGACTGACAATCACAAATGGACTGATGTTTGATGTAAATGTGGTGTGCAGCATTTTTCACTCTAGTGACTAGGCTATGTTGGTTGCCAACATTATAAAACATTATAAAAAGACATGAGATAATTGGTTCCTACCACCACTAGTGACTTCAGTTGCATTTTGTGGAGGGGTGGCCATCATTCTATGTTTCTACTGTACACATTATCTCCTTGTGTATGTGTGGAGGAATGTGTAATAGTTTGACCGAAGAGCACAACTTGATGGATTCCTGCTTGATGTTCATATGTCATTGTGCAGCTGTCAGTGCAAAGTGGAATGTTGAAATACTTTACTATGGCATTTTTACGTCAATCAGACAGTTGAAGTATGCACAGTCAATAAAATGACTGTATTTGATGAGTACAGAGACCATCTGTGGGTAAAGTGACACACCCCTGTTGTTATTTGGACACGGCTAAACAATCACTGATTTAGCATGGCAGTAGAAGCTTCACTCAATGTATTGTACTTGTTAAAAGTGCAAAACATTCATTACAATGGCTTATGCTTGTGTGTGTGTGTGTGTGTGTGTGTGTGTGTGTGTGTGTGTGTGTGTGTGTGTGTGTGTGTGAGTGCGTGTGTGTGTGTGTAGCTAGGGGATATGTTTGTGCTAAGGCTAGTCAGGGCTAAAACATAGTACTTCATTTTTGGTATAAGATGCAGCAAGCCATTTGCTATATTTTCAATGAAGAAGCATTTTTTTCTTGTTTTCAATTATGCAAGGATCCTTTTATTATTATTTTGTTTTGCTCTTCTGTATAAGGTGCCAGACTGAGAATTGACACAGGACTTCAGAATAGATAAGTGTGGCTTTGTGTGTATGTTTGTGGTACAGAATGTGTACTGCAGAATAACTGACTCTTACTTGCTTGTTGTCTGGATAGTGGCTAGCAGACTTCAGTACTGTGTGCAGGCTGCCATGCTGCTGTGATTAAAATGAGACATGAAGTGACTGCTGTTTTCCCATTAACCATTGCAGGTGTGTTTCATGGTAAGAGGCTATGTTCGTATATTTTACCAATGCACATGGCATATTTGTACATGATATAGAATATACAATAGAAGACTGACAATCACAAATGAACTGATGTTTGATGTAAATGTGGTGTGCAGCATTTTTCACTCTAGTGACTAGGCTACGTTGGTTGCCAACATTATAAAACATTATAAAAAGACATGAGATAATTGGTTCCTACCACCACTAGTGACTTCAGTTGCATTTTGTGGAGGGGTGGCCATCATTCTATGTTTCTACTGTACACATTATCTCCTTGTGTATGTGTGGAGGAATGTGTAATAGTTTGACTGAAGAGCACAACTTGATGGATTTCTGCTTAATGTTCATATGTCATTGTGCAGCTGTCAGTGCAAAGTGGAATGTTGAAATACTTTACTATGGCATTTTTACATCAATCAGACAGTTGAAGTATGCACAGTCAATAAAATGACTGTATTTGATGAGTACAGAGACCATCTGTGGATAAAGTGACGCACCCCTGTTGTTATTTGGACACGGCTAAACAATCACTGATTTAGCATGGCAGTAGAAGCTTCACTCAATGTATTGTACTTGTTAAAAGTGCAAAACATTCATTACAATGGCTTATGCTTGTGTGTGTGTGTGTGTGTGTGTGTGTGTGTGTGTGTGTGTGTGTGTGTGTGTGTGAGTGTGTGTGTGTATGTGTGGTGGGAATTGCAATGTACCAAGATGACCGTAATTTCATTCACTTTCCATCACAGTCACACATCAGTATTATACACAAAAATGACTGTCTTTGGTGGTTTGGGCAGGACATGTGTTTTTAATAATAAGTATAATGGCACAGTAAATTGCATTGACACTACTCACCATCTCATAGCACTTGGCTCTCTGGTAATAGTTTTGGTTGCATCTCCTTCTGTGTGGACTTTATATGCCCTCCCTGTATCTGCGTATGATTTTATGCAGGTGCTCTGGTTTCGTTCAACACCAAAAGGCATGTTGTTAGTGAATTGGCTTTTCTAAAATTTGTGTGTAGGTAAGCTTGTAATGTACATTTTTTAAACGTGGGTGTGTGTGTGTGGGCATGTGCATGTTATGATGATATACCTGGTGTGTGTGTAAGCATTATCCAGTTTTATAGGTTCACAGATAAGTGCTAAGCTAGCTGACATTGTGAGCTATTTTAAGTGTAGCCAATTTCCATTTCAGAAGTGAGTATCAAACCCTATACCTTGTCTTTGTGGGGTAAACACCTTAACCATTATGCCAACCCTATGTCTTTGTATTCTTTTTGTAAGGAACCTTTGTGGACATTCCATTTGCTGCATGTGTCAGGTCAGGTACATACTGAAGAGGGCATTATACTCTATGATAGGTCTGATGAGGGCCAAATACACTGATATGATTACCTTTCTGGACCTTGATGCCGTACCCATCCTTATAAGTTGAGCAACATGAATGATTTTCTTACTACCTTGTAAACATATTGGTCAAAAGCTAGATTACTATCTACATGAGTTCCCAGATCCCTGACTAGTGAGCCACCTTTTAAAGGTATTTTATTAATGATACCTGGGGTGGCAGGCTTCCTAAAAAAAGTACTATTATTCATTTCTTGATACTGAGTTTTAAGCCATCACTTTGGCGGCTAGTGTTTGTCTGCATGAAACCTTTCTGAAAGGTGTTCTCATCTTGGGGGGATTCAATAAATGCTCCCAGTTTGCAAATATCTGTGAACTGTGTTAGTCAGAGGCTTTTGACATTGACTTTGACATCAGAAAAGTAGTTGCCAAAGAAGAGTGGGACTAACAAAGAGCCCTGTGGGTCTCCATTAGTGACTGGCCTCTTTGTGGAGGTAGCCTCACTGATTTTACCATTCCAGGTCCTGTCAGTGAGCCAGATGGCTATCCAGCATTTTCTAAAAGATAAAAGGGGTTTATACCTAGTTTTGTAGTTTTGTTGACAATGCTCAAGTGGTGTATAATAGCAAATCCTTTAGCCAGATCTTGGTAGGCAGTATGCACAGTTTTCCCCTCATCCATTGCCTTAGTGACCTTTTCAAAAAGAGTCCACCAGATTAAGCAAGTATGACCTTCCTTTGACAAATCCAAACTGGGATGGATCCATAGTCAGGAGGTCTCCAATGTCCTAGCTGATAATTTCCAGGATAATTATTTCTGTGGCTTTGCAGATAAGACTAGTCAGACTAATGGGTCTGTAGCTTCCAGGATCTGTTGAAGGTCTTCCTTTATGAAAGAGGGATGACTGTCACAGTCCTCCATTTATGTGGCACAAAGTCTGCTTTGGGACTATAGGTAATTAATGACTCCAGGGGTATTGATAAGTCATATTTTAGACCATGTGTTAGTAGGGGATGAGTCAGACACAAAATGCAAGCATGTAAATGATAAGCAGACTATAAAAGCATTGAAGCATAAACTGGAGCACAAACAATTCTCTCACTATTGAACTTCTACTACAGTTTAAGGAAGCAGACTATGCAGAAATTTACCAGTAACTCTGTTTATGGAAGAAATGCATCAATAATTGACTAAGGTACAAATCTGTTAGTGGTATATAGTTCTGCCACAATTGTGAATTAAGTTACAAGGAGAGTGTGGTCATTATTTCTTTAGTCTGCCCTCACAGTCAGACTTTAGAGACGTATGCAGAAAGTTGCTATAGCTTGTGTGGGAACAGGGACAGTGTGGCCATTATTTCTTTTAGTTTTCCATACGATCAAACTCTAGACGTTTCTGTGTTGAGGCTGGCAACAGTATTTTCATTATTTCTTTAACTTTTCTCACAATCAAACCACAGAGGTGTAAATAAAAGGTTACTTCACCTTGTCTAGGGTTATTGTACTGTTTAGGGGCAACAAGTTGGAATACAGTACTGTGATCATTACTTTTTTCATTTTCTTCACAGTCAAACATCAGATGGGTATTCAGTTAGCAGTCTTTTGGATAGAGTGATAAGGAGACTTGCTATATACATATATAAATATCTATCTATATCTATCTATCTATATATATATATATATATATATATATATATATATATATATATGGGTCTAATTGACTTTACTGAAGTTTCACTTACCCGAAATTCAGAAGATCGAAATGACAACACTGAAATTCCACAACACTGAATGTTTACATTACCAAACGTTATAGCAACAAAACACCAACTGCAGCAACACAAATCAAAAATCTACCCTTTTTTATGTTTTTGCATAGCCACCCCCACACTGCCTGCCAATTATACATGCCAACTACAAGATCACACTACAGTGAGGAAAATGGTAAATTTCCCTGTCCTTACTGCACCGCAATATCCATTCAGAATCTCCGAGTACTGTGTGATATGTGCAGCTGGTGTTTCCTTGATCTGACTACTAGTAATATAAACGTTTGGTGTTGTGGAGTTTTGGTGTTGTTGTCTCGATCTTTTAATTTTCGAGTAAGTGAAGTTTCGGTAAAGTCAGGTAGACCCATATATGTATATATATATATATATATATATATATATATATATATATATATATATATATATATAGGTTTACTATTGTTTCTTCAAACGGCAAAACACTTGCCATTTGAAACAATGAATAGTAACACCGAAAATGAAAAAAACGAGCATTGACAATGTCGAACGAAATGCCCGACACATTTGATTCTACATTGTTGGCAAAACCAGCACATGATAGCCATATAGAAGCTGATGTAAATCAGACTCCTATACGACATATCCTGGTTTTGCAGGGGGGCAAGCCCCCCTGCACACCCCCCACTTATATATCCTAACTCTGAGATCACACTACAGTGGGAATATGGATGAATTTCCAGTCCCCACTGTACCACGATCTCCATGCAGATAGCTGAATTACACTTATGTGAATGCAGTAGTGCATTCACATAAGTGTCTTCGACTATCTCATCAACTATTGTTTGTGCACTCGATATTCAGATTTTCGGCACACTGCTGCTGACAGAATGTAGTTCGCACAAACAATAGTAAACCATATATATATATATATATATATATATATATATATATATATATATATATATATATATATATATATATATAGGTCTACTTTGTTTCACTGAATCTCATTTCACTGAATTTCATTTCACCCCGACCACATCACTGAAAACTCAAATTGCTGAAAACTCAGTTCACTGAAGCTCATTTCACTGAACTGCAGTTAGTATATATGGCACTGTGTAGAGTACTGTAAGGCAAGCAAAAGGTATATGCCTATATACATATATATATATATATATATATATATATATATATATATATATATATGTGTGTGTGTGTGTGTGTTTGTGTGTGTGCACATGTGTGTGTATGTGTGTGTGTCTGTGTGTGTGTGTGTATATAGATATATATATATATATATATATATATATATATATATATAGATAGATATATAGGTATATACATATCTGACACATTGAAATATCCTACTGTGTTCTGTTTGTTCTGTCTCTTTCATCTCAGTCTGACATTAAAGAGGTACACAGAATGTGGTTGTCTTTTGGGAGTAGGGGTTGGAAGGCATGATTTGTATATTTATGATAGCAGTAACTTGAAATATACTACACACTGGACATTTTCTTTCATCTTCCTCCCAGTCTAAAATTGCTGGGATACAGAACAGTACACAGATGGTAACTATCTTTTTTTTGGTGGGGATAGGGGGGAAAGCTTGTTCTGGAATGTGATTTATGTATCCTTGTAAGTATTTTTCTTTTCAGTGGAGATTAATATTCTACCAGCTCTGAATATTTAGCTTTGGACACCACTTATTTCCTTCTAGAAAGAAAAAAAATAAGGCTGAATTGCTGACTTTCTGTAATCCTGACTTTTTGTTCAGTCCATCACTAGATCAAACTATTAGAAACGAAACTATACAATGCACCTCAGATCCGCTAGAATCCTTTGGCTTATGGAGGTCTTACAGAATGAAGATCCGCTATAGTTGCATTATTTTATTCATAGTTATTGCAGTATAGCCTTGGCCAGTTGAGAAGTATTGACATTTTGAAGGAAAAGTTGAAGAGTAACAAAAATATAAAAAAAAAAAAAAAAAAAAAAAAAAAAAAAGTACTCTGAATGGTCTGGGGGTGGCTTGGATGGAGGGAACAGACAATGCTTGGAGTGGTGTGGGGTGGACAGTGTGTAGGTAATGTAAAGTCATTTTACTAGGACTCCTTATCACCTAAGGCTATTACTACCCCTGTACCTTGCAAGGCTTCACTGCCTAACATGCATCCATGTCCACAGGGAGTTGTTAAGAGTATATCAATATTTCTTAGGAAACATGCTGTTCTGTGACAAACCGTGCATGATACCATACTGGAATTTGTAAAACTCTAGGCAACTATCAGTAAATCTGCCTAAGTTATCATTGCCAACTATAAATCCCTCCATGTCCCCCTCTGAACAAGTTGGCTATGTAAGTTAGATCAAAAAATTGAACAGAAAATTGAATATATTTATTATCAGTGACTTTAACTGGCTCACTACATGCAGGCATACCTTTACAGCTAACAACAAATAGGCTCAAAGATTCCTCAGTTTTATTAATATTAATTCCCTAGATCCATTACTTGCAGGGGTGACAATCATTTTTACCTGTGTTACCAACAACTTCCTTTCTTGTCTCAGAACTACATGCACACCTTTCCCTCTCCTCTCCTGATATTGCTTGAAATGTGAGACTGTAACTTGCATGTTAATACAATATGTTTGTGCATATACTGTAACTTGCTTGTCTTTACTGTTTGTAAGTTTGGAGCTTTTCTCCCTGGGCCTCCACTGAAAATGGACATGATTCAGTCAGACAATCACGGTCAACAAATGTAAAATAAAATAAATAAATATTGTTTTACTCACTGAAACATGGTTAAAACCTGACACAGCTAACAATGTAATAATTCCTCCGGGCTATAACCTAGTGTGAAAAGATAGGACTAACAAAAATGGAGGAGGCACTGCTATTTTATTTAAGAACCAACTTAACATTGAAATAGTAGACCTTCCATTACCTACATTAGCAGCAGCAGAAAGTATAATTACTAAACCACATTTGAATACTAAAAAATCCATAAACCTAATTGGCTGCTACCTTCCTCCAGTCAACAATACAGGCACCATAGAAAACCTACTTAACTGTGCCTCTAACTCACTACCTCACAAAACCATAATTCTAGGAGATTTCAATACTGATTGGCTAACATGCAACCCCTCCAAACCTACAAACTTCATCAACCTCCATGGATTTTCTCAACTTATCCAAGCACCAACTAGAGTCGATAAAACAACAAAGAGAGAATCAATACTCGATTGGATATTGGAAAACAGACCACACAAAATTAGCAACTCAGGCTGTCTCCCAGACAGTCTGAGCGACACTTACCAACCTATTTAATCAGAAGTCAAACCAGTGTATGAAACGCTGCAACCTATCATGAAATATGTAGTAAAAAAATCCTTTAACCTCAACAATTTTATTACCGCTCTAGCAAGTTTCAAATGGCACCCCTTGAAAACACTTAATCTAGATGACGCTGTATCTTACTTTAACACAACATTCCTCAACATACTAGACCATCATGCACTCCCCCAGGACCATTAGAATTAAAGCTAATTATGCCCCCTGGTTATCCAAGGAGAGATTTCTACTATATAACAGAGACAAAGCCTGGGTAAACTGGAAGAAAATCGGTACCCATACTGACAAACTAAAATACCTTGAACTTAGAAATAAAGCTAAGAAAATGATTAAAGGAGACAAAACAAACTACTGCCATAATCCACAAAATAGATATCAAACCATTCCTAAAAAATTTTGGACAACCATCAACAAACTATTTCACCCAGGTAAGACTGGCACCCCTGCCCCTGCAACCAGTGATACCTCAACTAACATAGCAACTCAGTTCAACAAGTTCTTTACTGATTCCATACTAGCTCTAACCAACTCCCAAAAGCCTGCCACATCTACCAAGTCACCCAAAAATAATACCACTGAACTGTGTTTCTCACTGCAACCTGTCCCTATAAAACTGCTTAATAAACTAAAACCCACATCCCTCTCCACAGTTGGACTACCATTCTGAATTCCTAAAGATGGCAGCTAATGCAATTGCATACACTGTAACCATTCTCACTAATCACTCTATAACTGAAAACCTAGTCTCCCACCTTTGGAAAATTTCCTACATTACCCCACTCTACAAAGGGGCAGCTCCAAAGAACTAATCAACTATCGACCAATCGCCATTCTCTCTCCCCTCTCCATAATCCTAGAACGGTGTGTATACACTCAAATCATGGCACTCCTAAACTCACATAATCTACTCACAAATACACAACATGGTTTTAGGCCATCACACAGTACTACCACAGCCCTTATGTCTTTCACACAGACAGTCAACAACTACAGGAACAACGGGAACTATGTCTCGGCTACATTCTTAGACATTTCCAAGGCCTTTGACATGGTTAATCATGATAAACTCATCAACACTCTCTCAGAATTAAACCTAAGCTCACCCACCATTTCCTGGTTTAGAAATTACCTAGCAGACAGACAGCAGGCAGTCAAATGGCAAGAAGAACTCTCTCCATTACCTCCAGTCTCAGTAGGAGTCCCACATGGTTCCATTCTTGGACCACTGCTCCTTTCTATTTTCACTAATAACCTACATACTGCCACACATCATTCTACTATCATCCAATATGCAGATGATTTCACGCTAATCTGTTCTTCCTCCTCTCCACAGGTACTACTACAGCAAATGCAATCATCCTTTCTATCTGTTGAAAGATGACTCTCTGAATCACAACTTATATTAAATCCCAATAAAACTCAGCTTCTTATCTCTTCTCCCACACAGCATTCTACTTATAACATTACAGTTAACATTACCTCCAGTAATAACAGTCATATCATCTGTCAATCAAACCAAATTGCTAGGTGTTGTAATCGACAGCAGCATGGAATTTGACATACACATATCAAATACCAGAAAGAAAGTACACAAAAAACTTGCCATGCTTTACAGAAACAAAGAGTTCCTAACTTCCCCCACCAGAGCCACTATTGGACCCACCCATCTCACCTGCACTCTTTTGTATGCATCACTCATCTTCACCAACCTGAGAAAATCCAACCTTTCCAAAATGCAAGCATGTTACAATAAAATTGCCAAATTTGCAACCAATACCTCTCACAGATCACACCACTGCACTCCCCACAAAACACCCAATTGGCTGGAACTTTCCCATCTCATTCTTTTATAATCGGCTTATTCTAACCCGCAAACTAATTCACTGTCCTGAAAAAAAACAGCTCTATAAAACATAATACACCCTAGAACCAAAACTAGAGTCCTACGATCCAGTCAAAAAATCCTATTAAATGTGACCAAAGCCAAGAATTCCACAGGTACATCCCTCTATAGCAGCACTATTGCCAAACATTGGAACAACCTTCCCCCAAACATCTCAGCTACAACCTCTATTGCCACCTTCAAAAAGGTCTTAAAATCCCACCTACAGCAATTATGGCTCTGTAACTGTGACAGCCACGACTAATCTCTTATACAACCTACTGCTCTATCACCAGTCTCCTCTCTCTTAGCACTTTGTTACTCCCATTTATGTACCCCATCCCTTCTCTATCCAAATCTTACTAACCCTTCATTCCACCCTCCTTCCCCAACTTGTATTACACCCTTAGCCTCATAATCCACCACTGCTACCCGGCTCTGCATCCATTACTTCCTACTGCTCGCTTCCAACACCCTGTCTCTCAGCACACTACACTCTCTAGCTCTCAATACTCTACTCCCCCACTAATGTACCCACTCTCTCTCTCTCGCTTTGAGGCCCTGCAAAGTTGCTTAGCATAATAAATATTTGTTTCACAAATTAGAACATGTATATAAATTGTTTCAAGTCAGAAGTTATGTACCTTATGTAAATGTATCTAGCTGTTGCATCTGTTGCATTGTTAATGACTATCTAGCTGTTGTATCTGTTGTATTGTTATGACTATCTAGCTGTTGCATTTGTTGCATTGTTTATGACTATCGGGATGTTGCATTTGTTGCATTGTTAATAACTATCCGGCTGTTGCATCTGTTGCATTGTTAATGACTATCTAGCTGTTGCATCTGTTGCATTGTTAATGACTATCTAGCTGTTGCATTATTGATGACTATCAAGCTACTGTGTACTATTACTATGTATTTTAAAATTACTGATGTAAACAAAATTGACAGATAAAATGTTTTAACCTGTATTAGGAGCTTTTCTCCCCGGGCCTCTGCTGAAAAAGGACCCATGTCCAGTTAGACTTTCCGGGTAAACTACTGTAAAATAAATAGAATAAAATAAAATAAAATTGTACTACTACTACTACTATTACTAATGTCATGCCTTCCTTAAAATCCGACAGACTAGTAGCAATCTTCTACTTTAAAACACACGTATAACCCTCCCCCCCAAAAGCACAGTATTCCTTACAGTTTCAGAAAAAAATGTCCTCCTGTTTATAGACCTTCCTGACAACTATAAATTATGTAGTTCTGTAAATAACTCAATAGCCAATGCTAATGCATAGTCTTCATTCTGTTACCTTATGGACAGATGCATCAAGCCATCCAATCTCATTCACCACAGTTATGCCTGTATGGTGAAACTCACATAAAAAACATTCTTTACAAGATGAAATTTCTAGCTATCTATAATAGATCTTCACTATCCAGTTATAAAAGGGAATTACAACTAATATGTAAAACCTTCAAGCATACTGTCTAGGAGTACAAAGCTAGGCATGAACTCATGGTTACCAAAAACTCTAAAGATAACCACAAGGCCTTCTTCAGTTATATTAAGAGACTTGAAAATAATGACCATTGCTGTACTAAATGTTTTTCCAATGGAATCGCCAAATCTGATCCAAAAATTATTGGTTACATCCTCACAGATAAATTCAATGCTAATTCCGTACCCTCAACCCTGTCAGATGTTACTGTCATGACCACCCATTCCATCCGTCCAAAAATTAGCTTAGGCCAGGTTGTATAATTCAATATAACTATAAAGTTATTCAGACACAAAACACTGCATGCAGTGTGTCTTTCAAGTACTACCAGCTTGAATAGGACAAGGCAGTCCACACAACTGGTATCATATACCTCTCAACTGAGTCTAGTTGAGTAATGGAGGAGGGGAGGACATTTCAATGTTTGACTATACTGTACGAATACAGGCATTCTCCTGCTCTCTTGCTGGGTTTAGTTACACTTAGAAGGGTTTTCTGTAAAGAGCAGAGGGATCAAGTGGGGATGTATGCATGCATGATGGATTGGAATGCTGGGCATTTATCGGGCTGGAAAAGTAATTTATGGGCAGCAGTTAGTTGAGTAAACTGGAGATAGTGGTGAAATTCTATCCAAGATAGGTTTGAGAGAGCACTGCAGTGGTGTGAGTGGTTAGACAAGTTAGAAGCAAATTTTGCTATCTTGTAATAGGATTGTTGTAGCTTATTACTGAGTGATGTATGGAGGTTGATGAAAATGAGGCTCCCGTATGTAAGGGATGGAATAAGCAGGGTGTTAGCTAATTTGATCTTAGTTTGTTTGTCAAGGTAAAGTTTGTATCGGTATAATTTGCCCAGTCTGAAGTGGGTTTTCTATACCGTGTTGAGAATGTGTTGTTCAAAACAGAGTTTGTTGTCGATAGTAATTCCTAGAAGTTTTATGGATTGTGCCTGTTCTATTTCAGTTTTGTTATGTGAAAAATTTTTGAATTCTGTAGTTGGAGGCTTTGATGAGAATAATAACAGCTTGTATTTTGGGAGGTTAAGCATTAGTTGAGAGTCATTCAGCCAAATCTCTATAGAGGAGAAGGCATCTTGGGTGATTTTCTGGAGGTTAGAGAAATTATTGGAGGATGAGATGAATCATCTGCATATTGAATTAGTATGCTTTGATGGGAGGCTTTATTTAGCTCATTAATAAATATAATGAAGAGTAGAGGTCCTAAAATGGATCCTTGTGGGACACCTGTGTTGTTAGCAAGGTAATCAGATCGTTGGTTTTGCCAATTAACTGATTGTTGTTGTTTAGGTAGGAGGAAAACCAATGTGTTACCCTTTGAGAGCAACCCAGTTTGTCTAGCTGTTGCAAAAGTTTAGGTGGAGATACTGTGTTGAAAGCTTTTGGGAGGTCTAGCAGGAGTACAGAAGTGGGTAGACCAGCATCAAGAGCTTTATTCACAATATCAGTAAAGGAGAGTAAAGCTGAGGTAGTACTATGGCCTGGGCAGAAGCCATATTGTGTGGGAGATAGGAGGCTGTTATTGAGGAGGTGGTTGAGTAGTTGGGTCTGAATACATTTTTCTAGGATTTCTGATAGTGGGGAGAGAATGGAGATGGGTCAGTAGTTTGACAGGTCATGGGCATTACCTCCTTTGTGAAGTGGGGTAATAATGGATTTTTTCTATGGTTGGGGAACATATGATTCAGTGATAGAGCGGTTAATAAGAATGCTGACTGGGCAAGCTATAGCCTTGTCTGCTAGTTGTAAGCATTCTGGTGGCAAGTTATCAGCAGAGAGTGAGCAGGGTTTTAATTTGGTTAGTCAATTTTGAATTAGGGCTGTAGGCACGGGTTGGAGTGAGAAAGATAAATTAACTAGTGAATTATTTGTGAGGGATAGGGGGCTGTGGGGGTAATGCTAGAGATGGAATTTATTTTATAGGGTGAGTCCTGGATTAGGTTTTGGATGGTATCAATAAAGTGGTTATTGAATATGTAGGCTATTTGGAGAGGGTTTTTGTCAGGAGCTGGTGATGGGTTTTGAATGTTACCTGGATTCAGAAGGGAGGATATGAATTTCCAGAATTTTTTAGGGTTTCTATTTTGGGAGGAGAGTTTAGAGGTTTGCTTATCAGTTATGATATTTTTTTTGTGGAATTTCTAATTTTTTTATGATTTAGCTCATTTTCTATGATCCTACATTTTTTTCAAAGTTTCCAGGCTTTGTCTCTGGCTGAGAGGCTTTGTTTGGTATGCTTTGTCAACCAGGGAGCATGATTTGGTTTTGAGCATTTGATACGAAGAGGTGCTAGGCTAGTGTGTTCAAGAAGATGTTGTTAAAGTACTGTACAGCATTATCTAGGGGTAGTGAGTTTAGTGGGGACCAGTTGTGAGCTTGACGGGTAGTTTTGAATGTTTCTTGGTTAAAGTGGACTAGGTTCCTGATTGATTTGTATGTGTGAGGTTTGGGGATGTGTAAATGGGATCTGTGGGTGTATGCAGGTAGGTGGTCACTTAAGGTGTTGGGGAGGGTACTGGTATTGGTATAGTAGTGTGGATGGGATACTAGGGTCCAGTCTAATATAGCTTCAGCTCAGGTGTTTAATGCGCGTGTAGGCTCAGTTAAAAGTTGAGTCAAACTATGGAGATTAATGCGGGTGTTAGGAGATTTGGAGGCTAGGTTATGCCAGTTAATGTTAGTATCTCCTAGTATGATGGTTTCCTGGGGGATGGTATGGTTAATCCATCCTAGGAAGTCTTCTAAGTAATAGATATTTTGACTGGGAAGAATATAAATGGAGGCAATATAGAGTTTTTTGATAAGATTTAAATGGAGGGATGCCAGTAAGATTTCTAGACAACCAAAGGTGGGGACAGGAGTTGGATGAATATTTATTGTTAAAGAGTCCCTATATATAAGGGTTACACGCCTACTCTTTTTTTGGATTCTGTCTTTGTGTATAATGTTGTAGCCTGGCGGAAGGATTTCAGAGTCTAGTATATGCTCTTTACGTCATGTTTCAGTTATTGCTATTATGTCTGGGGAGTAGTGACTGAGCCATGATTCAAATTCTGTGATCTTATTGCACAGGTTTCGAGCATTGATAGTTACAAAGTACAAATTGTAGGCTTTACGGCTGTGGGAAGGTTTGGGTAAGTTCTGTGGTCCAGGGTTTGGGTGAACATCTCCATATTGTGGTAATACAATGAGGAGATGGAATAGAGTGTGTGGATGGTGCTTTTTTAGTGATGATGATTGTGGGCAATGTAGTCTTAGTTTTAGTTTACTGTTAGTGGGGGTGAGGTGTGGTTTGGCTGAGCATAGGGTGTTGTTTACTAATAGGGATGGAGAGATGTTAGAATAGCTGCTTTTGTTAGCATGAGGGTCTGTGGTAAGTGTTGAGGATTGTGGGGGTGAAATATTAAGTTTTGAGTGAGTGGAGGTGGATAATGATAATAGTAGTAGTAAAGAAGTAAGGATGAGTAAGGCTGATGAAAGGTGTGGTGTGTGGTACATAGTTAGATTAGGAGGGAAATGTGGGCTAGTATTAATAGTCAGAAAAGGTGATGGGTGGAGTTGAGTTTTTGGAGAGGGGGGAGGTAGGGAAAGGGAGAGGAGACAGTAAGAAAGTAGTGAGGTGTATTGGTTGAGAAAGTAGGGGTGGGATTACAGAAAGTATAAATCTAGAGGGAGTAGGGGTGGGTGAAAATGGGGGTAGGGGGGAAAAGTGAGCCCAGAGCAAAACGGTGGGCGAGTGGAGCATGTTGCACCTGCCTACAAGTGTAGTGAAATAAAAGCAATCACCATGAGCAGAAGGCCAAGGTAGGAGGAACAATATGTTTTGGGGCAATTTGAATGTTAACACAATAAAAGGGTTTAAAGATCCAATTATTTAAGGTATGTTAGCACTGACATATATTTGAGTTTCATACTTTAAATCCTTCAGAAAATATATGTTAACACAAACCCGGTTACTCTAGCAACTTTGTAAGTTTATAAGAGCAATATTTAAAATGTGTTACTATTTTTGGACCTTTGTCCCCCCATTTTGTCAGGCATTGTCCAGATTTTTTGCACTAAGAGGTTGAGAGGTATGATACAATTATTACCACAACACAACACTATGAACTCTAAACAATCACTGCTGTCTGTGTTAATGAGCAGATTCTCTCCATAAGTTATATCCTTGAATCATTGAGAACAACCATATTGGTCCCATCACACAAAGGCAATCCAATGACCTAATAGCTTTCCAAGATTTTATATAAGGTTATGGAGCACATAATTGCAGAGCTGGCAAACAATGACACAAGAGACCTGAAAACCCTCTACTCAAACCAATTTTGAACTGTAAAAAGTAGATTGTGCCTATTAAACCTAGTCAAGTTCATTGAAAGCATCACTGGAGCTCTGGAAGAGGGCCTGACTGTCCATACTGCATGCCTTGAGATCACTAAGACCTCTAACACCATCTTACACAATGTTACCTTAGTTACACTTTTCCATCTTAACTAAAACCCAAATGTAGTCTGCTGGATAGCCATTTGACTCTCCAAAAGAACCCACAATGTTAAGATGAGACACCTCCTCCAATTAGCGGAGTGTCATCATTAGAAGTGAAATCAGATTTGCCTCAGACATTAAAATACAAGTGGTGAATCAGTTGTAAGCTCACCTTAAAAGTCAAGAAATACAGTATATTTACCTTTAGGAAAAATATCACTACCATCTTTTCTTACCACACTGCTGCTACTGCTCTCAAAAACAGATTGAGACACCCAGGACTTAATGTACCTAAGTTGATCATAATTTTTTTTATTACCGTGTCTCAGCTTTTAAGAAGTTTTTTTATCCTGCTCTGCTAATATGTATGGGTATCTCTTCCATGAACCATTTCATTTTTGTTTTTCTCTGCTCTTCCCTTAGTAGACTTATCCTAGACTACAATGCCCTTTTTGGAATTAATTTCACAAAGTACTTTAACCAGCTTGACAGACCACAATGGTTTTTGACCTACAATATTTCTGGACTACATAATCTAAGCTATCTCAGGAAACTGAAAACCCTATCCATCTGCTCTGTTTCATATAGTCTGATTTCTGTTTGGATTACTGAGTATTGAAAGCCCCTACCCTTTTTGGCCTCCTCAACTTCACACAAACAATGGTCTGTCTAACACGTCTGTCAAAGACCTGAATCTCCACTGCAAAGTCAACAGCACTTGTGGGCATGACATATTGGTAACCCAGTTCACTCACTGTCTTGGTATTCTGCTCTTGCTACTTATCTAACAAACTCAGCTTAATGATTAGATGGAAGACTGTAAATTCATGTCTGATGTAAGTGAAAATAATCTTCTTACCAAGAGGAAAGTACAGCTGTATAAGTAAATTTACTATAATTGTAGATATTCGAATGATCACTATTGCAGTAACCTACACTGTATGGGTAATATCCCACATAGGCTATAACAGCTACTCAGTTCAAATGCTTCTGGGTATCTTACAAACTCAGGCAGTTTGAGCTGAGCTGACTAAAAGCACAGGTTTGGGCACTTAGCCCTTCAGAGTTTTATACCAACTGAGAGCAGACATTGCTAGGAAATGCTAAATACATGTCCACATTCTGGCACAAAAAATCATATCAAAAAACAAAGGGGATGAACGGAGGGTGCAACTGCTGCAGCAGTGATCATTCAAACATCAATTGTTATGGTAAGGTTACTTCCACAACTGTACTATGTTGAATCCATTGATCACAGCAGCAGTAGCCTAAGCTATATGGTTAGATTACCACAGCTTAAAACAACAGGGAGGCAGAAGTGGAAGGGTTCAGGAGACTGTGAAGAATATTTGAGGGATATTTGATGTTCAAGATCTGAAAAGGAATCTAGTTTATAGCGTTTTGTAAATGTATGCATTGGGGACAAAGTTGCTACTTCTAGAATACTTTTAAAGCCCATCTCTTTCCAAAAAGCCATAGATGAATCCAAGACCCTGGCAGACTGTTCTTTCACCCTGAATAAAACCACAGATAAAAACGAAACAAATATCAGCAAACAACCAGAACAAATTTCAGTGAGTACCAGCTCTACTTTCCTTAAAAGTTTATTAAACACAGTCCAATTTCTCTTTCTCTAGCGCCTCGGCCACAGCCTTTACAGAGTAAAAGATTTTTTAATTTTTAAAAAAACCACAATATATATAAAAAAGTTAATTAATTCAATCAAACAATTAATCAATTTAAACACATAAACTAAAATATTTAAAGCTACAACATTAAATAAAGCTCTGCCAGTTACATTCTTTATTTAATCCATATGGAAATAAAGTGCCATATTTCATAATCAAAATCGATTCTTTTTGTCTCAATACATTTTTTTTGATATTCCGTATTATTAAAATGCAATGGTACATGTTCCAATATAGTAACTTTCATACAGTTTGTATTACCATGATGTTCATTATTAAAATGTTCTGCAACAGGACTATTGAATTTTCTATTTCTCACATCTCTGACATGTTCTTTTATTCTGTCTGCTAACGCCCTCTTAGTTTCACCAATGTAATATTTGTTACAAGGACAAAAAATAGTATATATTATTCCTCTGCTGGAACATGAATATTTAGCTCTAGTGGTAAAATTTTTTTCATTAATTCTCTTCACTTCAGTAATTATATATTTACAAATGGAACAATTACCACAAGGAAAAGTTCCTATTAAGTTGATATTAATTAACATATTAACTCTAGGTTCTTTATATATACTGTGTACCAAAAAATCTTGAAGGTTTTTTCCTTTTTTATAAGATATAACCAAATCAGTATTTTTTAAAGAGCCAATTTCTTTTTTCATGAAATTCCAATATTGTTTTATTAATCCATTAATAATATAAGAAAAATTGGTGTATTTTGTAACAAAGAACATTTTTTCTTCATTCAATATTTCCTTATCATGTTTATTGTTCTTATACACATTCCCAAATTTTGTTATTGTATTAATATCCTTAAATACTTTATTGAAACTATTCTCAACATCTGATTGATTATATCCTCTAGCAATAAACATATTAGCTGCCTTAGAAGCTTCATCAAGAGCCAATTTAATATCAGTGCTCAATCTTTTAATTCTTATAAATTCTCCATATGGAATAGCTGTTAAGGTCTGTATAGGGTGGCAACTACTGCCACACATTTTCCAGCTAATCTGATTAAATTTTCTATATATACCAGTATGTATAGGTTGACAATTAATGCCTTTAAGTGTAATATCTAAAAAATTCACTTGGGACCCCATCTGTACATCATCAAAACTAATACCAAAATTGTTTTTATTTAATTCATTAATAAATTGTGTAGAAAAATTATAACCACCATGACAAATAAAAATTAAGTCATCAATAAATCTATAATATTTGATAACATATTTTCTAAAAAATTGATGTCTGTAAAGATATTTATTTTCAAATAATCCCATAAATAAATTTGCATAAGCAGGAGCAAATGCGGCCTCCATAGCTGTTCCCATCATTTGCTTGTAAAGTGTGCCATTAAATTCAAAAATATTATGGGTTAAGCAAAATTCAACAAGTTCTAATATGTAATATGTTTTGGGGCTCTCACCCAAAAAAAAATTTACAGCTTCCAAACCCAAAGCATGAGAGATGTTCGTATAAAGACTCACCACATCAGTTGTAATAAAATACATTCCTTCAACCCAACATATGTCTTTAATTTTGTGAAGGAAGTCATAAGAGTCTTTAATATACGATGGAAGTAAAAGAACCTCTTTTAACAAAATTTCATGTAATAAGGTACATAAATTATAAGTAAAGAATCCATATGCTGATACAATAGGACGACCAGGTGGTCGCTCTAAACTCTTATGAACCTTAGGTAAACAAAAAAATTTTGCTATCTTGCTATTTTTAATTACTATTTTACGGTCAACATCAAATTTGGTAAAATAATGTAATCTAATGCCTTTATGTAATAAAGCATTAAATTCTGATTCTGCTTCCTTAAGATGGGAAACATCTATCCTAAGATATACAGCATCATTGTCAAGATGTTTCATGCACATATCAAGGTAATCACCTGAATTTAAGACAACCAATTTACCCCCCTTATCTGAAGGCTTAAAAACAATATTATTATTCTTACTTAATGACTGTAATTTATTCCATTCTACTTTCGTTAAATTATAGCATAATTTTTTACTCATAAAATCTTCAAGTTCTTTATCTAACATAATATTCAGCATATTATCAAACTTTTGTATGTTGGCATTCCTGCAAGGAGGTAAAAAGGAACTAGTAGTTCTAAGAGTTCTAGTATCTAACACACTATAAGCATTAGTTTCACTTTCATCATCCGAAATGCAAGAAAAAGAGCTTTCATCACTTTCAGTGTCGCTAATAGAAAGCTGTTCATTAACAGAATTGACACTTTTACCAATGTTCTTTCACCCTGTTTGGAAAAGTTTTGTTATGGTGGGAATAACAAATGTTGATAGCCTAAGGCAACCATTTGGAAATATTCTGCTTTGGCACAGCTTGCTCATTCTTACCTTCACAAGAAATGAACAATTGATTGTAAGTTCTGAAAGATTTTGTTCTGTCAAACTAGGATCTGAGTAGTCTGTGGAAATCCAATATATGAAATATCCTTTTTCTCTCATTTTTCGGTTCTAGAAAGAAAACAGGAAGATGGATAGTTTGGCCTAAAGTAAACTCAGATATCACTTATAAAAGAAGGATTAGTCCTCAAAGAAACCCAGTCTGTTTAAAAAATAAGATAAGGTTGTCCCAACATAAGAACTTACAACTCAAATACTCTTCTTGCAGAAGTCAGAGCAATCAGCAAAACTGTTTTCCATGTTAAGAACCTCAAATCAGCCAAATGGCTGGTTCAAATGGAACAAGCGTTAGCTTCTCTAACACAAAATTCAGATCCCAAGGAGAGGCCACTTGTTTTCTGGGAGGCTTCTTATGTAGCCACCTTTTCAAAAAAATTTTCACATGAGAATGCATTGAAAGAAAGGGATTCAGGAGCAGATATTTTGAATTAGCCAAAAAATTAACATTGATGTAGGAATAAGACAAGCCATGGGATAGTAACCCATGCAAATACTATAAAACAAGAAAAACATTAGACTTGAATGGGTGCCAGTTGTTGTGCTTGCACCAGCTTGAAAACCTTTTCCATTTCTGATATATGATTTTCTAGTTATATGCTTTCTTGCCTCCATTAGTACCTATTGAACATCTTCAGAAAACAGGTGCATAAATGGTATTAAGACCCTATCATTCAGGCAGATAGTGGTAGTTGTCTGCAGTTGGGTTGTATCAAAACACCCCTGCCCCTGTGTGAATTAATGTCAGGAAACTTGTGGTAATTGCCCCTGGCCAATTCCAAAAGAAGGGAGAACAACTGCTGCCTAGGCCAGCAGGGAGTCACCACAATGTTCTTTGGAGATTTGAATCCTTAGAAGTACCCTGGATATTAGTGGAAAAGATAAAAAGGCATACAGAATAATTTCTGTCCAAGGAAAAGAAAAGATATATGCATTCAAGGCCTTCCTGCATGGAGTTTAGGAACAGAATTTTGCCAGTTTATTGTTTAGAGAGAAAGCAAAATGGTCTGTCTTAGTAATTCTACACAGGCAGATCAAATATTGGAAGACTCCAGATCTAGTTTCCATTTCTGAGGGTTTGCCTTTGTCCTGCACTGTCTGCCATATAATTTTGCTCTGAGGGAATGTAGGATGCCTGTAGAGTGAGATTGTCCTTAAAAGCTATATCCCATGCTAACATGCCTAGCCTGCAAGGAGGGTTCCTACTTGGATCCCCCCTTGCTTGTTGATGTACCACATCACTGTACTATTGCATGTAATTACTTGAAGAGGTCCTGAGGACCACAGATGATTCAGAGAGTTGACAGCCTTTATAAGAACTAGCATCACTTTTATGTTTATGCGCTTCTGTCTGTTTTGCTTGTCCCGAAAACATTGCACTTTTATCCCCTCGACACTGATCTCCAAGCAAAGTCCGAGGTGTCTGTTGTGACTGACTGTTTTGGAGCAGGAAGGGAAAAGTGGAGACCTGGATTCAGGGATATTTGATCTTTGGGAGAAGGGGAGACTTGGATTCAGAGATATTTGATGTCTCCACCAAGTGATTTTGTTTTTCAGAAATCCTAAGATTGGAATTTGAAGAAACAATAGGTGTTAATGCTGGGACCAAAGAGACTTGAAATACCACTGCATTTTTCTCATGTGCAGTCTTGCAAGAAGTATCATGAAAATCATATAATCCATGAAACTCAGAATCCTACTGTATTCCCTTGCAGTGACAGAAGTCAGAGTGGAAAACACATGCAATAGATCTAAATATAAATATATTTATCTCCAGTGGAAGAAAAACTATTTATACTGAGGTGCCTAGTAGGCACCGCAGAAATACAACCATGTGTAATGGAGTCAAAAAAGACATTTGAATGGTGTCTTGGAAAACCTGCCTGTGTAGGAGATCTCTTACCCAAGTGAGAGATTCCTGGAACTTTGAAAAAGACTTTGCAATGATAAGCAGGTTGCCTAAATATAAAAAAAATATGGATACCGTTTAGCCTTTAATAGGCTATGACAGGAGACAGACACTTTGTGAACACTCTTAGAGTAGTATATAGTCCAAAGGTAAGGCAGAGAACTGATAATGTGATCCAGACACATAAAACCTTAAGAAATACCAGAAATCTGGATAAACAGGAATGTGATGGTAATGTATCTTTTAAATCTAAAGTCACTAAAAAGCTGAAATGAGGAAGATGGAGTAACAGCTTGTGAAGTGACAGCATTTTGAAAGAGGCTACTACCACAAACTGATTTAATAAAGAAAGGTCCAGAACTGATCCCCAGGAATTTTCTTTCTTTGGTAGTAATACATTCTTAAAAAAATATTTTCCCAACTGGTAAGGAGAAGCTGCTTCTATTATTCTGTGAAACAGTATGTGATGTAGGATTGGGGGGAAGAGAAGGACTTGGTCTCAAAAGGAGGAATTTCCGCCCACTGCCATCTATAGCCTTGCTGGATCAGCTTTAGAACCCATTTACCTGAAACAATTTGCTGAGAAAAAGAAACATGGAGATTCAGACATTCTGAAAGGGGTAAGGGACTGCCGGGGTAGGAGGGGGTACAAGGTCCCTTATATTGTTCTGAGTGGGTCCAGATTTCTTTTTGGAACCTCTCTGCTATTTTTTAAATGTCTGATTACCAGCATTCTGCTGAGACTGTGTATCTTGTTTCTTGAAATCTCGTAATAAAATTGGAGAAGGAGGTCTAAAAAATCTGAGAGATTCCCTATATCAGTTTATCTCTCTTATCACACTTTTTGATAACCTTTGCAGCAGAGGGTCATACAACTAAATCTCTCTTCAAAGAATAATTCAAAATTTCATTTTTGACATCTTATGGGAGGTTTGAGAATGCAGCCAGGCAAACCTCCTCAAAATAGTGACAGTAGCAACAGCCATGGACGTAGTACCTACACAGTCATAATCACACTTCAAACAATGAACAGTGGCCTGAGAAACAGAAGAAACTGGACTACAAAGATCCATTTTTTTCCTCACAATAGGAAACTGCGCTAAAACATTCCTCACACTTTACAGTTTGTCAGTATATAAACTTTTAACATATAAGCCTGGTAATTCTGAAATCTAAAAAACAAAGCTGCAGAAGCATACGCTTTTCCCCAAATGTATCAACAGCTTTACCATCCTTGTCGTAAGGAGAAGAATTAGAATTAACAAAATGCTTGGCAACAGCTGGTTTAAGTAAAGTTACAGATGCTGGTTCATGTCTGGGATTAGTGTATAAATACTTGAAAGACTAAAAAACTTTGTACATTCTATTACTTTCTTAGAGCAAGAGGATGTCCATCAGGGATACCACAGGCTGTTAACAAAAACATTAACCGATGATATCAGTGCGGTGGGGGGGGGGGGGATGTTTGAAAACAAGTTCTGGAAATTCTAGTTGTAACAGCTCATAATAATTTTAAAGGACTAATTAACTTCAGTGTTCTTACATTGAAAACACTGGCAGATTCTGGAAATAGTTTCAGAGAAAATGAATCCCTCACAGGGACAGGGAAGATTCAGATACCATATCTCCTCATAATCTGAATCAAAAACCTGAGAGAATAAACATACATCTGTCCCTTCACATTCCCCCATAAATCCCACATTGTCAAACTCTTCAGGGAAAGAGGAATCCCATTTCCTTTTACAAGAAGCCACCTTACAAGAAGAGTCAATAGCTTGCACAAGACCCTGAGCAGGAAAGGCAAACGGACCTAGTATTGCCAGCAACAGCTTCCCTAGGGATGCGCACAACCTTCTGGCTAAGCATCCCTACCATGACCAACAAAAATGGCTCTCTCTTGCCCATTGAGAGGCACCCATTAGCAACAGAAGACAGGGCTAATCCCTGTTACATGACGACTATATGGACAACACCAGAGGGATCTGGGGAAAAAGAGAAGTGGCAAAAAACACACTTTAAACAGCAAGCATAAATAAAAAGAAGTGGTCTGAAAAAACAGCTTTGGCCATAGTAGAGTCAACTATCTTCAAAGGCTACTTAGTCAATTTTTTGTTTTTGTGGCTGGAAAAAGGTCCAACTGAGGGACTAGTAGTTTGTTCCAAGGCCAAGTCAAAAATGTGCCTTGTTTCCCATGGAAGCTTAGCAGCAACAGTTGATAAAACAGGAAAGTAGCAAAGCCATCACTTTTTACTATAGAAAATACAATAAAAAGTACTTTAAACACCTTCCCCAGCCCCCAAAAGTAAAACAATGCCCTAACTCAAGCAAAAAAAAAATATTAATAAGAAAATGCTAAAATAACATAAGCAAACAGCTCTTTATTAAAACATAATAAAAAAAACTCTGACTTTTCAGCATTGAGTAATCCTGGAATATTACAGAGTGTATACAGGTTAAATAGGTAACACCCCCATCACACTTACACACACCACCACCCCTACCTCTTAGCTCAATAATCAAAGAGAAAGGTAAAAGAGCGGTCAGATACAATAAAATCAGTCAACTAATATAACCATCTGATGAAGTTCTTTATGGCTTAAAGTATCAACTTTCAAGAAATATGCACCCTTCTTAATATATAATTATATTGAAATAAAAGTTATTTTGCATCATTATCCCTAATGTAGGCTGCTCTAATAAGGGGACTTCTAAAACATCTTGCGAGTGTGATTTTGTTTTAATTCTTTCATTCTTAATGTCCCTAATGTGCTTTTTCAGTGTAACCTTAAACTCAGAGCTATAGCTAGGTCATCTGGCCTCCCGGACAATCATACAATTATTAGTAGCCAGTGGCAGCTTGTGACTTCAAAGGAATAGAGGGGCTTACTAGAAACAAGTGAATGGGGGGGGGTAAATTGAAAAGGAGTGGGGCTCTAATATGACATGTTAATAACTCTTACCTGTGATTAAACAACAGATGGGGTTCATCACTTTCATCCACAGACTACTTCAGTACCCACCATAGTTATTTCATAGAATATAATGCACCTCAGATATCTGACTGCAATCAACAAGGTGAAATCAAGCCCTAGATAAAGGACTGCATTGCCCCCAATTGTGCATTGCTTCCCCTGCACCTCACAAGTGAAATGGAGCTCTACATAAAGGACTGTATTGGCCCCAATTGTACACTGCTTCTCCTGCACATAACCAGTGTTCATCTCCACTTCCTAGCTCCACACCATCTAAATCAATTATTTTATTTTGGTATGTTCAGCTTGTTTTCCTGTTTAACCTTTTCTGCCACTCTTTTAACACATTCTAACTGACCAAGACTCCAAGTATGGAGGAAGTAACTGAATTCCATTTGGGGCCTGGGGTCTGCTATGCATCCAGAAGTCACAGGGTTCCAGATGCAGTGATGTGCACCATAAGAGCCTTTCCTATAACCTTTTTATTCTGTGATAGCCTGAACACAAATAATAAGTAAGAAAACAAAGTTAGTCTTATTTTTTCTTTCAAGAAAAATAAAAGTTGTCTCTAAAGCTTATTATTCAAATTTAACAAAATAATAGTTCTAAATAAATGGAGATGACAAATGCTTGCAAGGATAAATCCATCCTGTCTGGAAATACTGCCTGCCTCCCTACCTCTCTTAAAAACATAGTTACCATCTACACACCCTTCTGGTGTTAGATTAGGATGAAAATATAATCACAAATGTACACAGGTATACTTATACACCTGAGGATCTGGAGGTAGAAACCAGAGAACTTACATAAAACCTACATACAGACAGGGAGTACTTGCAGACTCCATGCAGAAGGACTCAAAGCCAAAACCTGAACCAGAGATCCAAGTGTAGTGATCAGCAATGCTGCACCACTGTGCCAATGATCAGTTGCTGTCTTGCTGTACAGACTGTCACAGCACAACTAATATCCTCCATACCTAGAAATTAAATCCACAGTTATTGACTCTGTACACTTCTGACATCAGATGGTAATAAAATAAAAATAGCCATTGTCAACAATAATTTTTAACAAGCACACAGGCAACAATCAACAGTTAAAGATACTTGTACAACTGTGAATATATATTGCAGAATTTTGTTGACTATTAAATGAATTAATAAATTAATAAATAATTTCTGCGCAGGGATATATCTTCTCAGCTTGCTGTTGTCAGAATTCAGCTCACTAAACCCCCATCACACTTACACACACCACCACCCCTACCTCTTAGTTCAATAATCAAAGAGAAAGGTGAGCAATAACAGGGAACAAATGATCGAAATCAAGGTTAAAGTACAGCACTTGTATATTTTGAAAACTGTTACAGGCTTTGCATTAACATGCTTGTTTCTGAATTCTGTTAAGCCTGAAATTCAACCTTCTGTCATTATTTTCAGGCTGATTGATTTAACAGATAAAAACACAAACTTTACTAGAAGCATACTAAAACAAACAGCAAAAAATCAGGGACATTCAGCTAAATCAAGAACAGCTGACAGCATTTATGCTCCTGACACACAGACAGACAGACATGCACGCACATACACATATCTGGAACCACCATTTACAGCCATGTGTATGACTTTGACTGCAAACCTCAGCTGTTTGACAGCTACTGCTTTTATACATATAGTACATTGCTAGAATTACAGTCTTTCCATTAGCACACTTCTTCTGGCACCTGTTAAGTGTGAAACCCAAATGCATGTCATTATTTATGGACAGCAATCATCATGGATTAACCAGGAAAAAAACACAACCATTATGAGGAAGAGACTGAATATGAAATAAAAAAAATCAAGAAGACTCCATGAGTTTAGTTGAAAACATCTGCGCCTCACGCCTGCACCCCCCCCCCCACTATCCACACATATGGTTACAACTGTACATGTCAAATGTGTGGTTGTAACCAAATTAATGAACAAACACATACATTTCTGCTAGAATATACTGTGCAACAACCCACCCCAACACCCACATGCCTCTTAACCTCATAGTTAAAGAACCAAAAAGAAATTGTCTTTCCAAGATGGCAGCAGACTGATCAAAGTGAGAAAAAAGAAATAGAAAGACAAGGGCCAGAAACTCTATCACTTTTTAGTAAATTCAGATACTGGCTAGTAAGTATACTACCTAGATGCCAGCAAAGAAGAAACTAAGAGAGCCTGAAAGAAAATTAACTAGAAAAGGTGAAGAGAAACACTGACTGTGAAGAATCCTGCACCTGTTCAGCAAGAAACAGTTCAAGCTCTGGCTTTGGTGCAGGACAGGGCTCCCAGTAATTTACAGGAAAATAAGTCATATATGATCAGAACTGATTAAAATGGATGAAGCATTGAAGGAGTATATCAACTCAAATAACAAAATGATGGAAAAATGGAAGAAGCTTTAAACAGATATTCAGATGAGCTGCTAAATCTGTAAGAATCAGTGGTTGAAATGAAAAAAGGCTGGCATACTGGAAAAACTGGAAAGAACAGACTGTATTCATTTTACAAAGGCACAAATAAGCAAATGGACTGGCATTTCTCAACAGGATACGTTAATCAAAAGAGAACATCATGCGTATGCTCCAAACCTGGCCATGTGAAACCAGCCAATATCTATATTAGTAAAGATGCAATCCTACCAGCAGAAAGAGTTGATAGAGACAAAACTGTGGCTCAAGGGCAAAGCATTAAAAGCTGGAGACTGAAGAGTATTTGCGGAAATGGTTATTCACTGTTCACTAGGCAGAAAAAAAACAAATTTCAGGTGGCAGGTGAAAGATTCAAGCTGTTGTATCCAGCTGTCTTCTAAATATTTTTACCTCGAGGATCAAAGTCATTTTTGATGCAGAAGACACTAAGGAGGAACAGAAGTTTGTCCAACAAAAAAAAATGAGACATCAAGCAGAAGGGCATGCTGCTTGTCTTTCTTTTGATAATAAAGCACATGGACAGAATTTGCCAGTGAAATCTTTTCCAATGTTCTTAAGGAAAATATTTGAGAGAGAGAGAGAGAGAAAAGCATAGGAATTAACTAGAAGAATTTGGAACTGAACCAGAGTATGGAGGTGGGCGACAGAGATGATTAGGAAGACTAGCAACATGGAAATGAGTAAATAAATATGACATTGCAAAGTATTGATTGCATTTATGAAATATGACTGTACAAGAAAAACTGGAAGGAATGGACTTTTGTTGACTTTGTTAAACCTGCGTGGAACTGAAAGATATTTGCCTCACTTCATGTCATTCATGTTTGAAAGGACACTAAGGGTAAGGGAAGAAGAAGAAAAATGGTAACTGGAAGTAAAATAAGTTCTGTTCTTAATAGTATTTTTATAAAACTTTTCATGATATAATTTGCATGTTTTATAGCAAAGTATTTTTAGTTATTATTGTATGCAATTAAGATATTAAAGTAAACGGAGAGCTTTTGTTTGTCTTTTTCTTTTTTTTCCTATTTTTAGTATTAAGAAATATAGGCACTGCAATGCAAAAAGAAATAAAAGGATAAACAAAAGCATATTTAACATAATAGGGTGTAGTCTTGGGTTGTTGAAGTGAGGGTTGGGGGTGCAAAATTACACAGATAATAATATACACAGAGCAGGTATGTTTTCTTTGCTTTTGCATAGGTGACTGTCTGGATTAAGACCTTGGCTTAATCTAGTAACAAGGTTTAAGTGGAAACACGTAAATAAGAAAACATTAAATGTAGTAAACAGCTTTCCTTTAGCAATAAATGTTTCAGCTTGTCTTTACAAGCCTGCAGCTGAGGTCTACATTTTTCTTACGATTCCATGGAGATAAGCTATTATATGACAATAATAAAAAAAAGCCAAAGCACTGGTTTCTTTAAAGCTAAAAGTTAATGCTTTTTGAAAAGCATGTAAGTTGTTTTTCACATCTATGAGGGGAAAAGATAAAAACACAAATTATTGCAAGTAGGAGCACTGGCAGTTAAATGATCTTAGCATGGATAACCTCAGCTTTAGGTTAGATAAGACCTGTGTTTGCAACTGCCTATTTTGGACAATTGTTCCTATCAAGAGATTTAAACATTATTTGAAGATGTACATAGTTTTACACATTTGTATTAAGCTAACCGGTTATTGGGGTGCTCTGGGTTGTGTTTTTTTTTTTTCTGGAGTTTTCATTAAAACAAAAGGTCTTGTCATATTTGTCATAGGTTCAAATGGAAATAAGAAAAATCTGTGTAAAGGATCTACCTGCCAAACATTAGTGAGTGCATGGATCACAAAAGCTGAAACAGACATTTAAAAAAAACTGTCATATATCTAATAGGTGGGAATAATGACTTTTCATCATAATGGAACATCTGTCATCTTATCTTGGAATGTGAATGGACTCACATGTATAGACAAAAAGGAAAGAATAATTATATTATGACATGCAGAGTGCAAATAGCAGTGCTACAAGAGACACATTTAGAAAGAATGAGCATGTGAATGTGATAAAGAAAGGATTTCAGGATGGATATTCAGCAGAATATCAGGGACAAAGAAGTATTTACATTAATTGCTAGAGGAGCTCTAATACTGATAGAAGTGGGGGAAACTATAACAATGGTAAATTTGTATTAGTAAAGGGCTACTGGTAAGGGATGAGGATTATATTGGCATGTACTTATATTTTACCTAAAACTGGAATTATGGATCTTAAGAAAATTTGGGCAAAATCATCTTTTAGCAGGGAAGATTCCTTACAGGTATGGACTGGAATTTGATTTTCAACAATAAGAATGAATCAGGACAAAAAGGGAAAATATAACAAAACAGGGTGGATTTCTGAAGAAATTTATGAAATTATTTGTTTTGGAAGACATTAATTCAGTAGTAGGAACTCTGAGAGAATTTATATAGTATTCTCCAGTCCTAGACAAAACAGAAATATATTTCATATGAACATGAGCATTTAATTGAGAGCTTTGGCACACATCCAATAACTATTTCAGCTCATGCTCCAATAACTAAAATAAAAATGTAGGATAACGAAGTAAAAATGAGACACTGATGCTTCCCCTACTACCTCTTAAAAAGAGGAATTTAAGGAATGAGTAGTGGAAATTACTCAGGAGTTAATTACTCAGGAGTTATTAGGGAAGATAGAAAATTCATCAGATGTTATAGCTAGTGAGTGGGATAAAATTAAAGTGACTTTTAAATATATGGTAGAAATAAAAGAAAAAGAGATATGTTTAAGAAACAGCAATAATTATTTAGAGGGGCTGACAAAGCTTAAAGTATCACAGAATAAGGGGACTCTCACAGAACAAGAAATGACACAACCGCAGAATGCTAAAGACAAAATAAGGGAGTACCTGGATAATATGCATGGGTATAGAAAGACTGCTGTTAATCAACTGTTTTTGGTAACTCCACAGCACAAAAGCTTTTAGTATAGTGAAGTAGGAAGCAGAAAGTACAAAGGGTTGTTGGCCATCTTAGGGAGTCTATAACAAGAAAAATAACCAGAGATCCTGTAGAGGTATTAGAGGTATTTTGGAAATTTTATGAAAATTTGTATAAAGCAGAGAAATGAGGAAACCAAGAAAAAGCACAAATGATAATATTAATGGAAGATTTAAATGTGCAAATGTTAGAGGTAGATGAGCCTCAACAATTAAGACAGCAGAAGGTGAAATAAAAATGGTGATGCATAATCATTCTGCATGAACGTCTCAAGCAATAGATGGCATTCCTCTGGATGTTTGGAAGCTAGGAGGAAAGAAAGTGATAAAGATCATGATGGTTTTGTTTAACAGTATTTTAAAATGAGGGGAAGCACCAACATCCTGGAAGAAAACTGTGGTGGCTGTAATGTATTTTTTTAAATTTATTTAACATTTATTTAAGATTTGTTTACCGGGAAAGTCTGACTGGACACAGGTCCTTTTTCAGCGGAGGCCCAGGGAGAAAAGTTCCATGAGTAACAGTAAATTTTAATGCACACATTACAATAATCAATAAAGTATAAAGTAAACAAAATGTAGTATACATAAGAAAATACAAATTTGTTACATCTTCACAACAAACCTGGGCGTTGAACATAGCTAGTACTATTTGTAAAGTACGACTTATGTTAAGATATAAGGTTAAGACAGGTCGGTAGGAATAAAGGAATAAACACTGGGGAAGAAGTTGGGTATGGTTGGGGTATACTGTGATGTATAAAAGTATTCATGAGGGGTTAATATAGGAACATACCCACTTATTTTTTAGATAAGCTTTAAGTGATGGCTTAAAGTGGTTAGTGGATGAGATTGAGAGAATGGATTTAGGAAGGGTGTTCCATACACGAGATATATAGTTGTAAAGTAAAGATTCTCCTACAGTGTTGCTGGCCTTGGAGACAGTGAGTAAGTTCTTATTGTTAGAGCAAAGTGGTCTGCTGGAACTGTAAGGAAGGATGAGATTTTGTAGTGTAGGGGTTCTGGTTGGTTGTGTTACAATTTTGTGAGTTAGAGAGTTGGTTGTAAAGAATAATGTTGGGAAGCTCAAGGCAGTCTAGTATCCTTAAAGCTGTACAATGATGTGTTCTATATGGGCATTCAGATGCAAACTTAGCAATGTTATTACAACATGCTTCTAGCTTAGATAAGTCAGTTTTCCTTAGATTAGTTAAAATTGGAGAGGCATATAGTAGAGTGGAGAGCAGATGGGTTTGTGCTAATGCAATTTTGGCCATTGTGGTCAAGAACCTTTTGCGCCTATATAGACTTCCAAGTTTCTTATAGATTTTTTTTTATAGTTAGGGAAACATGCGAGTCAAATTTTAGGTTATTGTCTATTTCCACTCCAAGAAGCTTTGTATGGGTTGTCAGGTAGATGACAGCATTGTCTTTGGCTATTATGTTAAATGGTGGGTATGAGATAGATGTCTTGTTAGGTTGGAAGAGTGATAATCTAGTTTTGTTAGGGTTTAGGATTAGATGGGCATTGGTTAACCATGTTTCAACAGCAGTGAAAGATTCCTGTGTTTGAGAATGAAGAGCTGATAGAGAAGTGGAAGCACAGATAAGTGTTGAATCATCTGCATACTGTATTACAGAACCATGTGGAGTAGCTGTGTGTAGATTATTAATAAAGAGGGAGAAAAGGAGAGGGCCCAAGATAGATCCTTGGGGGCTACCAATGGATAATGGAAGGCATGGAGATAGGTTACCCTGCCATAGAACAGATTGTTGATAGCCAGATAAATAGTTATGAAACCATGCTGTGGGAGATGGTGAGAAGGCTAGTTCAGTTACTACATTTATTGGTTTGGAATGGGAGACCATATCAAAAGCTTTTGATAGGTCTAGAAAGATGGCGGATACAAAGTTGTTGTAATACCTGAAGACAGTAAAGGTCCATCAGATCCAGTTTCATATAGGCCCATTTCAATTTTTAAAGATAATTATGAAGTGTTTATGTCTATAATGGCTAAACACCCTAATGTTTATGGATATCAACTGGGTATGACCACCCTGTGTTTCCAAAGGTCAAACATTCCTCTTATGCTGTGCTGATGATGTCATAAGAAGGCAGAAACATGCATTTTCACAGCTAGAGGGGTATGGCTTTAATGGCCTGAAATTGTCCATAAATAGACTTAAACATGAAAATAAAAGAAAAAGTCATGGACATTCAGAATTGCCGTTTAGCTGAAACACCTGATATCCTTAAGGGGTGATTTGCATATGTCCCATGAGGCCTCTGATGCAAGAGGTTTAAGGTATCACACAAAAGTCTAGCTTTGTTAGAATTTTCTTTTTGTGTTTTTTAACCAGTTGGTTATCTGTGTGACCTTTTTACTCTTGGTTTTAGTCTGATACAATAATAAGGTCAATTTGGAGGACATATGAAGGATCAGAGGCAAAAATCAAAGTATGAGGATTCCTCTTTAATAAGTTGTGTCTAAACAGGGGAACCAGGCAGGGGTGTTCTTTTTCCTCTCGGTTATTTGCATTATACTTAGAACCCCTGCCAAAGAAAATAAGCTACTCATAAATGCAAGGATATAATTGGTATGGTAATCAGGAAAAATTGGCTTTATTTGCAGATGATATTATTTTGTACCTGATAAAACCAGAAAAGGACATTTCAGTATTATGGAACATTCAAAGACAGTTCCAAGCCTTTTTGGGTAATAAAATTAATGAAGATAAAACAAAGGCTGTAGATTTAAACTATGTAACCACACATGAATCGGTTCAGCAATACCCATATTTATGGGGATATGATAAAATGAAGTATTTAGGAGTGTGCGTTAAAAAATATTCTGTTAAGGCAGCTAAAAATATGTGGGAAGAGACTAAACAAAACATAATACAAAAAAATAAGAAACTGGAAACTCTTGCCTATGGATATGGATAGCAAGATACAAGTAGTAAAAATGTTTTTTAGTCCCTTTAGTACACAGGTCACACAT
Organism: Protopterus annectens; assembly: GCF_019279795.1. NCBI lineage: Eukaryota > Metazoa > Chordata > Ceratodontiformes > Protopteridae > Protopterus > Protopterus annectens. The sequence continues at coordinate 1,301,348,459 of NC_056735.1, forward strand.
ATTTTTATCAACCAGAGAAAAAGTTGTGGATAGTAATTAATAAAGAGTTGAGGGTTCTTATCTGGCGGGATTAGGGCAAGAGTCAAGTGGGATGAGTTGATCCTTCCAAAAGAACAAAGATGTTTGGGATTGTCTGATTTGAATGGATATTTTAGATCTACACAGTTAAGGCTCTTATACATAACACAAGCAGAAAACTACAATTCAAAGTGGAAAGAAATGAAGAAGCATGAAGAAATGAGGAGAGGGTGGGATTTTGGATGCAGATTCTTAAAGACAATAACAACAGTCAATATTATAAGGAAGGAAGGAAGAATGTAGAAGGAAGTAGCAGTCCACAAAATCATAAAAACTGATAGGCCAACGAAGATCCATAAAGACAATAGACAGAATATTGAGGATGAGAAAGAAATTATGTATTGTTACTATTATGCAAAAAGCCTAGAATTTCCAGACACAAGATATACAAAAGATTGAGAGGAATTAGAGGAAAGAAAAATACTTCCGCAAGAAAAATTGTCAGAAGCCTCAAATAAAAATCTGTGTTCATTAATAACAACAGATTTGTGAAAAACATTACACAGACCAAGAAACTATGATCAGTTTGGAAAAAGAAGCATCTGAGGAAGTGCAAAAATATAAACAACAAAACCTAGAGATTTTTGAAAAGTATAGCAGAGCGCCTCATTGGCCCTCTTCAAAAGGAACCTTGATGATTGGATGGGAGATAGGAAATTCACCCTGGTGATCATGTCAGTCACCCTGCTAGACAGGGTTCCAGAGAAGTAAATATTGTGGGAAGAAATATCCAGGGAATTGTTATGGCTAGGCTTGCATAGGCCCTAGGGCCGATAGCCTAGTACCAACCTATGAACCTAAAAATATGGACATGGGAAAGAAAGAGAGAGTTGACATATTCATTCAAAATCAAAAGCCAACTTAATCAATACAAAAAAGGCAGCCCCAGATACATTCAAAGAGAAATACAGGCAAAGGCATCCTGATATGGATAATTTCACAATAAAAAATAATATCACAAAGAGGGAATGCAAAAAGATTAGAAAAGTAGAAATTAAAAAAAATAGAAGCCTGCAAAGTGAAGGATTTGGTGTAGAAGCTTAAACATGTGGTTGCATGACAGCATGACGGAATGAGTCACCAAAGTAAGGAGAAACAGGAAGATCAGGAGACATCTGAAGAAGAAATATGGACATGGGAAAGAAAAAGAGATTTAATATGGTGTAATATTTATGCAAAGGAGAAAGCAAAATTAATACAAAAAGAGCAGCGCCAAAGATATTTGAAGAGAAGTACAGGCAAAAGAATCCAAACATGGAAAACTTTACAATACAAAAATAAGAAGACAAAGAGCAAAAGTAGAAAAGAAGATTAGTAATGGAGAAGTTTTATTTATTTTATTTTATTTATTTACATTTGTTAACCTGGTATTGTCCGACTGGGTTAAAAAAAATGTTTTCAGCAAAGACCCGGGGAGAAAAGCTCCACAACAAAAAGAACATTATTAAGGTATAAGGAGTAATCTTAGTTTAAGTAGTACATTGCTAACAATATGCAAGTGAGCTTAACAAAAATATTATAGCAAAATATAATAACATATACAATATAAGCATCCATGTTTCAGGCATACAGGAATACTATTTTTTTTACAATATATATGAGTTAAAGAAATAGAAACTGAGGTTATATTGTACCTGGGAAATGAAGGATTCAGTGTAGAAAATCTAAGTCAGAAAGCACCACAGCAGGCTACAGCAACAGATATACAATTAAGGAGAAACCAGTGAAACGGGAAGCAACTGGGCAGTTGCCATACGAAGATATTTTGGAGCCTTCCCCAAGAAGCCAGTATAAATGTTCACTTGAAGCTGGATGGCAAGGGAAGGAACAGGAAAGTGTTGCAAGTCTGAACCAGTCAATGCTGAGCAGTGATAGGCCAGTGAGTTCCCAAATGACAGAGCAATGGATGACACAGGATGTAATTGAAGAGAATGTGCCACAACTGCAAGTAGTCAAAATGTTTTCAGATGATATAAGAATATCATTTGGTCTTGATAAATATGCAAAAGCAACCTTTAAAGCAGGAAAATTGCAGCACCAAGAAAACATCAGTTTGAGATATGAATGTGATATAAAATAATTTGAGCAAGAAGGAGTGTATAAATATTTGGGAATTGATGAAGGATCAACAATAAAACATGAGTAAATGTGAATAAAGCTTAGTAAGAAATATTTTAGAAGACTTAATCCTGAAACCAGTGTTGACATCTAGGTACAAAATTCAAGCTATAAACCAATTTGCTCTTCCTGTCCTGACTTACAGTTTTGGAGTGATTGACTGGCCCCGAAAGGTGTTGGAGACATTAGATAGGAAAACAAGAAGAATGCTTCATGCTCACCTAATGGTTTATAAAACAATCAGTGCATACCAAGATTATATATTCCCCATTCCAAAGGAGGCACGGGTCTCTTTGAAATTGGTTACATGTATAGATCTGCAATCTTGAGACTGCACACACATATCTGATGACCTCACAAGACCCAAATGTAGTAAAGTTTTGAAACATGAGGAGAATAAATCTAAGATGACATCCCTGCTTAGTCTAGCAGAAGCATTTCAGCATCACACAGGAATGGAAATCAAACTAGAAGTAGATAAAAATTGGGCAGCAACTGAATGTGCCAAAAGACCAGATGAGAAGGCAAGAAATGTGGAAAATGCATAAATACAGTTGCAAGTATAGAAAACTTCTGGAAGAACCTCATGTTGATTAGGATTGAATGTAGGAATGGTTAAGGAGAGGCAAATTCAAACCAAAAGATGAAAGGTTAATATCGGTGGCCCAAGATAGTGGGCTACATAGACATTGGTTTACAAAGTTCATTGAACATGTGGGAGAAATAGACAAATGTAGGTTTTGTAAAACAGAATTGGAAACAGTTGCACACTTTGTTACTGGTTGTGACATACTAATGGCAGAAGGATTGTATACTAAAAGGCAAATCGGTTCCACTGGGAATTGTGCAAACACTATAATAATGAAGTAGTTGAAAAACACTAGAAACATGAGCAACAAAGCATCATAGAAAATGATGATATCTACATTACATGGGATCACCCATTACCAACAGTTCAAAAGACAGATGCAACAAAAAAAAAAAGATATACTGGTCCATGAAAAGAAAACAAAAGTAGCACTGATCATTGAAATCGATACACCCAGTGACTGCAGTGTCTTGGGTACAGAGAGAAACACAATGTCATAAAATATCAAAATTTGCAGGCAGAAACCAGAGCAATATGGAAGAAAGATACCCAGACAATTCCAATAGTAGTAGGAACAACGGGTCTTATAAAAAAGAATCTACAATTGCATTTAGATATGTTATACATGTAACTCCATACAAATTACAGAAGGATTCATTACTGGGCACATTGTGGGTGCTGCAAAGATCACTTTTGTCTGACATCAAAAATTTAAACAATAATAACTTCATGAACATTAATGATACTTTGACTTAGGAATGGGGTCCATTCCTGTCATGGTATTAGAAACCCCAAAGACTTTTAGAAAATAAAAAAGACAAAATATTATATTCATATAGTTGCAGGAAAGTATACCATGAACTAATACAGGAATGGAGAAAGGTGATTGTGCCAATAGGGATGACTGCAACTGGGTTACACAGAATAGGCAAGAGGGGGTTGCACTTTACTGGAGGAAGTTGGCAAAGGAATCAAGGTACTGAAAGCAAATAATTAGAAAGGAAAAGGAACTAGAATGGGAAGAGACCAGGAAGATATTTGGACTGCAGGTTATTTATTGCCTATCCCTATCAGGGACTGATATTAAAGTATAGGGAAACAGAAAAGGATAGGAGAACCTAAGTAAAGACCTGCACTATTTGAGTTTTTAGTTGAATCTAGAGAGGAAGCTGCTGTTAAAAAAGGGATAATTGGTAGGGCATATGAAATATAGCACAATTGATGAAGGATCAACAATAAAACATGAGTAAATGTGAATAAAGCTTAGTAAGAAATATTTTAGAAGACTTAATCCTGAAACCAGTGTTGACATCTAGGAACAAAATTCAAGCTTTAAACCAATTTGCTCTTCCTGTCCTGACTTACAGTTTTGGAGTGATTGACTGGCCCCAAAGGGTGTTGGAGACATTAGAGAGGAAAACAAGGAGGATGCTTCATGATCACCTAATGGTTTATAAAAAAATCAGTGCATACCAAGATTATATATTCCCCATTCCAAAGGAGGTATGGGTCTCCTTAAAAATGGTTACATGTATAGATCTGCAATCTTGAGACTGCACACATATCTGATGACCTCACAAGACCCAAATGTAGTAAAGTTTTGAAACATGAGGAGAATAAATCTAAGATGACGTCCCTGCTTAGTCTAGCTGAAGCATTTCAGCGTCACACAGGAATGGAAATCAAACTAGAAGTAGATAAAAATCGGGCAGCAACTGAATGTGCCAAAAAAACTAAATAAAGAATACAGAATGAAAGATCAGATGAGAAGGCAAGAAATGTGGAAAATGTATAAATACAGTTGCAAGTATAGAAAACTTCTGGAAGAACCTCATGTTGATTAGGATCGAATGTAGGAATGGACAAGGAGAGGCAAATTCAAACCAAAAGATGAAAGGTTAATATTGGTGGCCCAAGATAGTAGGCTACATAGACATTGGTTTACAAAGTCCATTGAACATGTAGGAGAAACAGACAAATGTAGGTTTTGTAAAACAGAATTGGAAGCAGTCGCACACCTTGTTACTGGTTGTGACATACTAATGGCAGAAGGATTGCATACTAAAAGGCAAATCATTTCCACTGGGAATTCTGCAAACACTATAATAATGAAGTAGCTGAAAAACACTAGAAACATGAGCAACAAAGCATCATAGGGCAAATGAAGTAGACCCATATATATATATATATATATATATATATATATATATATATATATAAGGAGAGAGATGTAAGCATATAATTAGAGGCATTGCATCAACCTGTTCGAAATGAGCTTTTGTAAAAATATTACCCCCTTTTTTCCAATACTGATCACTTTTTCGAAATGGAAAAGTACATCCCCAATTAAGCGAAAGTGCACTTTAATGAAAGTGCACTTTCGCTTAAGCTCACTAGACCGCATCTACTGCACCACAATGAAGGACATTGAAAAAGGGGCTATGTCCTCCACTGTGGTGCGATAGTCACAGACCTTAGGGTTAGGACACGGGTCAAGGGAAGGGGATAGCCCTACTAACTCCCCTAACCCATGCCCTAACACTAAGGTCCATGACTATCGCACCACAGTGGAGGACATAGCCCGATTTGGAATGTCTTCCACTGTTGTGCGATAGTCACTGACCTTAGGGTTAGGGCACGGGTCAACGAAGGGGATAGCCCTACTAACTATCCCCTCACCCTAACTCATGCCCTAACCCTAAGGTCCATGACTATCGCACCACAGTGGAGGACATAGCATGATTTGGAATGTCTTCCACTGTCATGCGGTAGTCACTAACCTCAGGGTTAGGGCGAGGGTTAGGGTAATGGGATAGCTAGTAGGGCTATGCCCTTACCATGGCCCGTGCCCTAACCCTAAGTTCCGTGACTGCTAGCCCGTTCGGTCTAGCAGGTTCGCGAAAGTGCACTTTCATGAAAGTGCACTTTCGCTTTAGTGTGGGTATACTTTTGAATTTCAAAGTAGTGAACTTTCGTTCTTCAAAAGTACACCCATATGCATGCATATATACATATAAATATATGTACGTGTATTTATTTTCTGTAGTTGCGTGCATACATAATTTTATAAGTATGCATATGTGCATGTGTGTGTGTGTGTGTGTGTGTGTGTGTGTGTGTGTGTGTGTGTGTGTGTCTGTGTATATACACACACACACACACACACACACACACACACACACACACATTAGGTGACTGACATGTTATCAAATTAATTATTTACTGAAATTTGTGTTACTATGCTATCTCCTATCAAATGTTATCACGTCACATTTGTTGACTGAAGTATTTTGAAAAGTAGTCTTGTAGTGTCGTGTATTATTGAAATGTATCACTTTACATTGTTGTGAGTTTTTTCTCAGATGAGACACTTAGTAATACAAAGTATAATTTTGAACAGTCTGAATTTGTGTTCTTAGTGGTATGTCATTCCACAAGGTATAAAAGAAAGTTTGTCGATAGTATTGTAGCAATAGCTGCCAATACTGATGACGTGTATAACGTTCCAGTCAGTGTACTAGGCAGCGTGTATATATGATGGTGAAAACAGAAAGAGCAAGAGGTATATGCTACATACTGATGGAAGGTAAGAAGTATTGGTGCTGCTGTAGAAAGTTATAAGATAGATGAAAAGGCATGGCAATAACAACCACTGCGTCCACATGTAAGACTTTGTTTAAATAGCACAAGTCACAGCCATATGACAGATCCTGTTAAAGTGAAGCAGTACTGCATTATGGACGATTTACAACAGAAGTCTGAAAAATCAATGGAGTACCCACTGTTAGTTGCAGAAAATGTTATTTGTGAAATCCATTCTGAGGTCACTGTTCAAATGCCCTCAAGCAAAAGTTTGACACAGGTAGTAAACTGTTGCAGGAAAATATGGTTATGTTATCAGTTCCTGGAGTACATACCTTTGAAGATATGAATATATCATACTGTCAGCCTAAAATCTATACATGCTACTAATGTTGCTAAAAATGTCATTGTCCTTATGTTATGTGCTGCATAAAATGTACTTGATATTTTCTCAGTCACTTTACAGTTAACGGATAGGGCTTATCTCACTAAATATAGGGGTACAAGCAGATGCACACTATTCCCAGCTTTATTGATGGTGCTTGTGGGAATAAACTATTGCCTTATGTTTACTTTTTGATGTCATCAAAGTCATACAAAGCATACAATATGCTCTGGAAGTTTGTTTTTTTTTGAGATGTGTTCAATGCTTGGATGATCAGCAGAACTCCAGTTCATACTGTATGATTTTGAGTTGGTGGTTCTTCATAGTATTAGATGCAATGTCAGGAATGTGGAAGTGAAAAGATGCTGCTTCCACTTCTTCAGAATATATGGCATACAATGCAAACATCTGATTTAGCTGCGTTGTATGGATCATTCTTAGCCTTTCAGTCTCTATGTAAGCAATTGGTATCATTATGATTATTAAGCCCAGCTGACATACTTGGCACTGATCAGCTCATCACAGAAAATTTCTTCTGGAAGCTACTCTGCTACTAACATATTTTGAGGATTACTACCTGTAAGGTAAGGCAAAGGTGATGGGTACTAAGGAATCCGACGGTGTTGAGACAGCGATCTTTGTTCCTGCCTTCTTTCTGTGCCATTGCCGTTCAAACTGAGTATAGTCTGCCTCATAGTCAGAATGCTGTAGATGATTGGCACACGAGATTTTGTTAGCTTCTTGGATGAAGAAAAGGGATTTATGTGATGTGTGTGCTAGACTATAAGAACAGAACAAAACTGAGGATTCAAAACATGACTTCTAGCAGAAACACTTGTTAGTCTCAAAAGTACTGCTGTAAGCAGACAGGAATGTGCTTTGAAATTTGTCTTGGAACATTAATCAGTTGCTCCTTCAATGACTTTCTTTTGAACCTGTCAGCAGCTCTGCAGATGTGAAGGTTTCTGACAGACATTTAAGACTACATCTTCTGTAATGACATTCTTCACCTGCCTGTGACTTGTGATGGTAACAGTACCTAAAATAATTTGATGAAACTTTGTATACAGTACAGGGATTTTAATTTCTTTATACTGTTCATTTTCTAATCATTCTATCAGTATTTTATGGCAACAGTACAGATTCATGCACGTTGCCATTGCTTTGATACATTTCGATAAACAGAGCTACATTTCAAAGATGCAGCAGTTGTCCTAATGCTGTGTATTGACATACGATGTTGGGAGTACTTTTTTCAGTCAACATGCATTCAGTGGCATGTAATAGACACATATACATTCAGTAAGCTACTCTTACTGTAAAATGACAAACACCCATATATGTATATATATATATATATATATATATATATATATATATATATATATATATATATATATATATATATATATATATGTGTGTGTGTGTGTGTGAAGAGAGAGAGAGAGATACATGTTGCATGTTTATGGGTGACTGAATATTTGCATGTAAGCATCTATGTGTATAAATGTTTTGGCTATTAAATGTTAACAAATCTTTAATATATTTACCATGTTATAACTGTATTAAAAATCATAGTTCTATGTTGTTACATTTATACAGACAAAGGATGACAGTTTAGGTTTGTACTATTTTAGTATCTCTTATTGGTAGTCAGGGATCCACTGAAATCTCTTTTTATATGTAAATGGTTGTTGTCATTGACTAAGCAGATCACACTGAAGAAGGCTTGTGCATAATTCTGGCCTGCATTTGTTCAGCTTGTTTCTGTAGTGCATTGCTAATCATTATGATCACAGCTCTCAACTTTCCATTTTCAGAATGTGGAGCACTATCTCTCATAATGTGGATCAAATAAGCAAAACCTGGAACACGTACTAACATCTTACTGAAAGCTTCAAGTAGGAAGGTCTCAGGAGGGTTAAAATGTGTTAGTTTATACATATGTAAAGTTCTTTTGATGAATGAATGTGATTTAATGTTATTTACCATGAATATTAGCTAAAAAAGTCTTTACACTGAATATGTGACAGACCCTTTTAATGTGGAACAATGAGGAACATGAACATTTTAAAACTGAAAATGAGGAATGTTCCTTGTAATGAGGTACACCTGACAGGTATAATCATCATCATCATCATCATCATCAACAATCCCCCTTTTTCCCACTTTCAACATAGGTTCATAGGTGCATACTAGGCTAACGACCCTGGAGCCTGTGTAAGCCTAGCCAATAAGATTCCCTGGCATCATGTCAACTGGCGTTAGTTCCCATTGCCCCTGTCGAGCAGGGCAGCTTTCCCATCCACTCGTCAAGATTTCTCTTGAAGAGGGCCAGTGAGCTACTCTGCTTGACGTGGATGGGGAGTCTATTCCAGAGCATGGGTAGTCTCTGAGTTAGGAATCTATCCCTCCAGCATGTTCTGTTTATTGTGGTGACAAGGTTGAGGTCCCTCGAGCATGTGACATGGCAGGATTGGGTTTTCTTTAGATGCAGCATATCTAACAGCTCTGGGTCAGACATGGCTTTCTTGGTTAAGCAGAGATCACCTCTAAGGAGGTGGTATGAGACTGAGTATATCTGGAGTTTTTGGGTCTGTCAGTATAGGGCACTTGTTTAAGTCCCAGAATCCTCTTAGTGAGATATTTTTGTGGCCTCTCCAGCTGTTGCGTGTGTCTGGTCAGATACATGCCAAATGGGGCATTGTATTCTATAATAGGTCTAATGAGGCACGAGTAGAGGGATGATGACCTTTTTCTTCCTAGATGAGCAACCCTTTGTGATGAGATGTGTCACATAGAAGGATTTTCTAACCACAGTGGCAATGTGGTTGTCAAAGGAGAGGTTGCTATCAACCTGTGTTCCCAGGTCTCTTATTACATCTTCTGAGTTTAGTGGATTACCGCTGATGTGGTAGTTCATGGACACCAAGTTTTTCCCAAAGGGGATAATGATGCATTTTTTTGGCATTTAGTTGAAGACCGTGGTTTCACCTCACAGCAAGAGATTCTCCAGTTCGATCCTCGGCTGGGGTGCCTTCTGTGTGGAGTCTGCATGTCCTCCCTGTGGTTGCATGGGTTTTGTCTGGGTGCTCCAGTTTCCTCCCACATCCCAAAGACATGCTGTAAGTGGATTGGACACTCTAAATTGGCCCTAGGTGTGAGTGTGTGCATGTGTGGGCCTTCTGTGGAAGGTTGGGTGCCGGGCTGGCAACTTGACACTGTAAAACTCCACTGCCAGTCATGAACAGACAGGTGATCCAGTGTGGCAACCCCTAACAATGAAAAGCCAAAAGAAGAAGAAGTTGAAGACCGTGGTTTCAGCACCAGTCATTGGTTTCAGTGAAGCTCCTTTGTAGGATGTCTGTGTCAGTTGGGGTATCTATAATGGCTCCCAGTTTGCAATCATCAGCAAACTTGGTCAGCCAGAGCCCTTTTGTGTTGGCTTGAACTTCTGAGAAGCAGATGCCAGACAGAAGGGGACCTGGGACAGATCCCTGTGGGACACCACTAGTGACTGGTCAGTAGTCAGATTTGGAGTCCGCAACCTTCACAGTGTGATTTCTGTGAGCCAGTTAGCAACCCACCTTGTGACATAGGGTTTATGCCTAGTTTAGTGAGTCTATCAATGATTCCTGAGTGGAGAATGGTATCAAAGGCCTTGGCAAGATTGAGGTAGGCTGTGGTACTACTTTGCCCTTGTCCACAGCTCTGGTGATGGACTCAAAGAAGTCAATCAGGTTGAGCAGGCATGATCTACCCTTCACAAATCCGAACTGCATGGGGTCCAGAGTTTGGAGATTTCCTATGTCCCTATTTATAAGGTCCACAAGGGTATGCTCCATAGCCTTACATATCAGACTTGTCTGGCTAATGGGGCGGTAATTCCCGGGGTCTGTAGTTGCTCCCACTTTGTGGAGTGGGATGATCATGGCTGAACAAAGCCTGAAGTGAGGCTGTGATTAAACAGGGCACTCAGGTGTGGTGCCAGTTCATTTTGTAGCTCATGTAGGATGCAGCCAGGGATATTATCAGGTTCCATGGAAGCTGTGATCTTGGCTTTAGACAGTGCAGTTTTGACCTGTGCAGCAGTGATATTAGGAACTTGACACTCCTCAGGTATTGTGATTGGCCCTTTAGGAGGTGAAAGAGGAGTAACATTTGCACTGAACCTGTCTGCCAGTATACTGGCAATGTCAGCTGGCTTGGTATACATGTTTCCATTGTGCGGTAGCTCACAGCAGACCTGAGTGTTGCCATGTAGATTCTTGAAATAACTGTAGAATGCCTTGTGGTTGTCTTTATTATCTGCTGCTATTTTGTTTTTGTAGCCAGCTTTAGAGGATTTGATGAGAGATATCAATGTTTTGCTGAGGCTAACTAGGGAGTTTTTCCAGTCTTGGGACTTTACCCTTTTCTGCAACAGTTTCTTCCTTCTGTTGTAGAGTTTGTTTATGGTAGGGGACCACCAGATTAGCTTTCTTTTTTTGTGGGAAAGCGTCTTTATTCTGTTTAGTATGGCTCTTTCCATGCACTTGTGAATGTGTTCGTACAGTGCATTGGTGTATGATTCAGCAGTCATGCAACTATTTTCCAATTGCATGGGTGTCATAAAGTTTGTCACCTCTGTTTTAGGAGACCAAAGTTTGCTTTGGAGAAGTTTTTCACAGTGGTTTCCTTTATGGTGGGTGAGGGTGGGATGTGGATATCCATGGTCACTAGCTTGTGGTCAGATCTGACCAGGGAGGAGTTGATTTCTGGTGTAGATCAATGATCGCCCATGTTGGTTATGACCAGGTCGAGGATGTTGTTACCCCTAGTAGGAGTAAGAATGAGTTGGTCCAGGGCATTGGAATTTATGAATTCCAGGAAGTGTTGAGCAAGTGAGTTAGTACTTGAGTAGTTTTCCCAGTTTATGTCGGGGTAGTTGAAGTCCTCCAGTATTAGGGTGTTGGGTTGCACTTTGGTATTTTCCAGGATGTTTAGGAATGTAGAGTGGGAGTCTTGGGACATGGTGGGGGATCTATAGCAGGCAACCACCTGGATTGCTGTCTTACCCAATGCTAGTTGTACCTGGAGTATCTCCAATGAGTTGTGTTGGGCTACTAGTCTGTAGGTGTGCATATCCTTTATGAATATGGATACACCATCGCCTTTAGTGCTTCTGTCCAGGTTTTGGGCCCGAAAAGTGTGGCATAAATTATAGTCTGGTAGCGCAGGGGGTGTTCTCTGGAGCCTTGAACCAGGTCTCAGTTACTGCACAGATGTCGATGTTCTCCATTTCAAGGAGTCCTTCGAGTGAGTGCATTTTGAGATTCAAACTTCTGGCGCTGAGTAGCATAACCCTCAGATTTTGTTTCCTTGTAGCAGTTAAGGTGGTATATTTGTCATCAGGACATTACCTAAAAACGGCACTATAGGGGTGGCAAGATCCTTGGCCAGTATCCAGAATCCCAGGGGTGACAGATGCAGGCCATCTCTGGCAAAGCATCGAAGTCTGTCAATCATGTCATCCCAGGTAGACAGATACTGGATCCCCTTTGAATGACACCAGAAACTTAGCCAATTGTTGAAGTCAATCATTTTCTGCTTGTACTGTGGTATCATTCGGGGTGATGACAGGATGCTACTCAAGGACAGGGTCATACCTGCCTGAGCTATATTATCCAAGAGCTCCTTCATGTCTCTTTTTATGTAATCCAGAGAAGTACATCTCAGGTCATTCACGCCAACATGGACAATGACAGTCATATTTGTACCCGCTGTGAAGTGACTGAGTGCGTGTGTTATGTGGCAGATCCTGGCAGCTGACAGGCAGCTAGCCGTAACTTTCTCCTTGTTTAACCTGGTGAGTGGGACATCAGTGTGCCTTATTATTGAGTCTCCTATGACTAATGTATTGGGTAAGCTGTATTGCCTTAGGGGCTTTTTGTGGGTGGCACACTGTTCATGTGAGCTATGTGTTTCATGGTTTGTGCCATGATGTGGAGGTTGCTTGAGTATCTGCCACAGAGGTCTCTTTTGTTTAGGTAGATTTTTATTGAAAGCCTCCACGAAGGTGGGTATGTGTTTTGTGTTTCTATGTGAGGACTGTGGTGGTATACTTTATGGAGGACTATGTGTTCCATTTGGTATGGTGCAGGTGTTGACCTTCTCCTCTTGGCTGCCTAATCCAGTCATGGCATGAGAGTGCATTGCTTCTAGGTTGGATATATAGGTACAGCTCTCACAAGTCTGAGTGTTGGGGGGTAAGAGGAGAAGGTTGTCTGTGTACATGAGGCAGTTGCAACATTGCCTCAGGATGCCCAGGATCACCAGGTTACCAGGAGTGAGCACAGGGAACTGACCTTTAGACATGCCTGGATGGGTGTTAATTTATTTAGTAATGTAGTTGTTTAGTGCTGGTAACAGTATATGTACTACAGTAAAACCTATGAGAAGCTTTGAGCAAGTGTTAGACTTAATACTCAAGTTGAGTGCAAAAGGGAGTAGACTGGCAAGATCTAAGGGAACATTTGAAGATTAGACTTTCTGGCACCAGTAATAATTTAACCCTAGCTTAGCTTTGCTGAGCGATGCACAAAACTGTGCAAACATGAGTTTTTAAGGCAGAAAGTTAAAAGGGATAGAAATCCTGTCCAAATGGTGAATAAGCTACAACTTCCGAGTTAGAAACCACTCCTCTTGTGACTGATAGGCTGCCCAGTGCTTACCACTCTCATTGATATGCGGAAAGGCTTCCCTCGATCACAGAAAGGTCCGGGGCACTCAGAACCAGCAATACAGTCCTGAATACAGCAAAATTTGCAACTGGACTATACTAGTTTAGAAAAGGGTGGGAAGACAAGCAAGCAAGCAAGATTTTTTTTTTGTTGTTTTTTAAAGCTAAACAGAGAGTACACTTAGCGAAGGCAAATACAACTTTAAAATCACAGAGCACAGTAGAATAAACTTAACGAAGGTATAAAATGGCAAAAAACACTTAAATCACAGTGCAGGCTAGCACACTTGAGTGTGTAGCTAAAATACAGTATACACAGGTGAATTTAAGGCAAAAACAATGTCAGAAAAAAGTGCAGTAAGCAGTAATTGGAAAACAAGTTTAACAGTGATACTTATAGATGATCAAAAAGTCTCTCTTTTGTCCAGTAGTGAGGTCATGTCACCTGCTGCCATCTCTCTCTCTCAGTTCAATTTAGGGTTGCCACCTCTCCGTTTTTTTTTTTGGACTATCCGGTAATCAAAAGTCCATAAAACACTGTACAAACTCCGGTATTCTGTTTCAGAAAGGAAACAGACTATCGGAGTTTGTAAATCGGCTGATTTACTATGCAAAAAAATATACAAAAAAGCATAGTAAATCAGCCGAAAGCAGGCAGTAGGAATGGAAAAAGAGGGCGTTCCTCGCTGAGTGATACCATTGTGACATCGCAAAATGGGCGGAATGTGGGCGAGAGAGGGGGTGGGATGGGCAGAGTTACTGGTGACACGAGGGGTGTGGCTTTACTCCGGTTTTAGCCACGATGAAAGGTGGCAACCCTAATTCAATTCCACTTTCCTACTTCAACAATCATGCCTGGCTGTTATAGGTCTTCCCCCACGCAATCCATCAATTTCTTTGTTGGAAGCCTTCATTTCCTTTTGCCTTTTTCCTATCTGTTCCAAATTTTCTTCATCAGATTGTATTCTGCTTTTCTGTAGATGATCTCAAATCACCATAATTTGATCTATTTGACTTTCTCTGCAATTGGAGCTGTTCTTCTGCTCTGATGTCTTCATTTCCTTGTCTGCCCTACAGTGTGCATTCTGCCACCTATCTCAGGCACTTCACCTCCAGCTCGTCAACTGTTCTGCCTTCACTGCCAAGGTTTCTGTACCATACAGTAGTAGTGGACATACCACTGCTTTATACACTGCGCTTTTTAGAATTTTTGCCATTTTTCTGTCACACACTGACCCCAAAGCTCTGCCAGTTGGCTGCAGCTTCTCTGAATTCTAGCTTTGACCTTCTCATTCAGAGTTTTGTTCTTTTCCATCACCCCTCTCAGATACTTGAAGATGTTTAACCTATTGCACTATTTTTCCATCTGTGTCAGCTTTCAGCTTCTTCTGATGTCCCCCATTTTTGCCATGATAAATGTCTTATCTGTACTCTGTTTCATCCCATGTGCCTTCAGTTTTGCATTGCATTCCTCTACCCTTTGCTGAAGTTCTTGTTTAGAGTCTGCCTGTAATGCCACATGGCATGCATATAGCAGCTTTGTTGATCTGTCCTGTCTGATGTGTTTGCTAATGCAGTTCAACACCAGTATGGAAAGCAGTGGGCTTAGACCTGAACCATGATGTACACCCTCTCCTACTCGGTAAGAGAAAACACTGTTCATACTTGGGTCAGTGGGTCCTTCTACATAGCCTGCACTAATCTGACCAATGTTTCCTGTACATCAAACTATCACAGGATACTGCTGCTAATGTAAGTGGGGATTTCATTGATAACTGGTGATGCTAGTGTTTTCTTTTTCCTTTTTATTTGGATCCATGCACCATCCTTTTTGTGCACCATTGATGGGTGGTTTATTTCAAACATATAAAGACATATTTATATATTTATCTATATAAATATATATATATATATATATATATATATATATATATATATATATGTGTGTATATATATATATATGTGTATATATATATATATATATATATATATATATATATATATATATATATATATATATATTTCAAGAACCGCAACACAAATAATGTAAACCAAATCCACGACAAAAATTGAAACCAGGAACCAGCAGGAAGAAAATAGTGTACAGTTACTACAAAACAGAGGGAATCCTTGGTGCCAAAACCTACACTTCTTTATTAAACACAGTAAATACAAACGCTTTCATCTCTGTCAGTTCAGAGACATTATCAAGATACAAGCACAAAACAGGAAACACCACATATATAACCCTGACCCAATTAACACATTAACAAGCCATCACACAATTAATTTCCTTTTCCTTAAACCTACAGGACTTTTTAAAAACTTTCCCAAAAAATATTTATTTAGCAATAAAACCCAAGTCTCAATGCCGGTCCAAGATAAATTGGTTATAAAAAGCACATATAAATATATATAAACACACATAAGAGGCAAAAACTTTCCTAAGAATAAATGCATAGATACTACTAAAATATGTTAAAAAACAATCATAAAAAGAATCATAAAAAGAGCATTCATATAAAAGAAAGTTAATACACTTGAAAGGCACTCACCTTTCAAGTGCTTTTAATTTCAAAAAGCAAGCCAAGGAAAACATATCATTTAATCCTGGCCAAACAGTTGCATTCATTCTAAGCTGCTAGAATGCTTTCAACCTCTCTAAATGCAGAGGCCATGGACCCTCCCTCGGATCCCTTTTCAGCACATCAGTAACAACAAACTTGATTGAATGTCCCTCATATTCAATACAATGCCTGGCTAAGGCATTTACTTTATTCTTCAATCTAATGTCCCTGACATGATCATAAACTTGATTCCTGAGTTTCCTCTTAGTTTTACCTACATAGAAGCAGGGACATTGTACACATAAGGCACAATAGACAACCCTCTCCAACTGACAAGTGAACTTATCCTTGAACCTGTAGGCCTGCCCACTGATAATTACTGATGAGCCCTCATTTTTTCATAAGGCCTTCACTGGGATTACTTCTAGGGTTTTCAAGTAAGCTTTTCAAACATCTACCCTTCCTATAAATCACCACTGGGACATTACTGATACATTCCCTGACCTCATCAGAGGAGGATAAAATTATCTAATTCTTATGCAAAATGTCAGATATTGATCTACTATCTGCACTAAAGGATGTAACAAACGCGGACATAACATTTCTGTCAGCCCTTAAGTCAAGTCATTAGGTGGCATTTAGACAAGGGCACAGCCATGTGTTTACAAGGGAGTGTTTAACCTCCTTTTTGTATATATATATATACATATATAGATCTACCTGAAAACATCAAAAGCTTGAAACGGCGACGATGAGAACACCAACACCGGAAGACCGACAACTGAGATGATCAACAGTTCAAAACCCAGACGCTGAAAACACTGACATGAAATGAGCGCAACTGTGTAAGTATGCGATAGTGATGGACGTTAGGGTTAGGGTGCGGGTATGGTAAGTGTGTGTTAGTGACGGACTTTAGGGTTAGGGTGCGGGTAAGGTAAGTGTGCGATAGTGACGGACTTTAGGGTTAGGGTAGGGGTAAGGTAAGTGTGCGATAGTGATGAACTTTAGGGTTAGGGTGCGGGTAAGGTAAGTGTGCGATAGTGACGAACCTTAGGGTTAGGATTTGGGTTAAGGTTAGTGCATACATAGTTGTGTATGTAAGGTTTAGTGTAGGTTTATAAGGTTTTTGCTGTGCTTGTGTTGTGTGTGTGTTTTTCGGAAAAGGGATTTGTTTTGTTTTTTTGACAGTCGGGATTGTGGTTTGTCGGGCATGTAAACTGTCATGTTTTTGAACTGTCGGTTTTGTGGTGTCAGTGATCTTGCGTGTCAATGTTTTCAGGTAGATACATATATATATATATATATATATATATATATATATATATATATATATATGTATATATATATATATATAAATACCTATATATATA
>NC_056735.1:1301370871-1301410871 GCF_019279795.1 Protopterus annectens
TAAACTTGTTTCTCCGGAGTGAGGAATGCCATCTGGAAAGTTGTGTTCAAGCTTGCTCCCAGGAATACAGGGTACTAGGTGAGAGTTCTTTTCATTGATGGTGTACCCCTGTGAGGTTAGAAGTTTCTTTACGAATGCCAGGTGTGATAGCAAGTCCTGGCTTTCTGCCTGAATTAGACAATTGTCCAAGTATGGGTAAATTTGAATATTTCTCTGCCTGCAAAATGCAATGGCTGGAGCTAGACACTTTGTGAATACCCTGGGCGCAGTAGATAAGCCAAAGGGAAGTGCAGAGAACTGACAGTGCATGGAACCTGAAGATGCAAAAAACCAAAACGGCTACAGGTACACTGAGGTGCTCAAAACACACAACAACAGCAAAAGTAAATTAAGGCACCAAAGTTACACACTGGAAATCAGTCACTGTACTTTACTGCAGAAGACAAACGGTAAGCGCTTTCACAACTTAATGTTGCTTCATCAGACCACATCACTACAACTGATGCTTGGTTAAATACTAGGACAATTAGTATGACATCACAATTTAAAGAGATATTACTCCACTAACATAAGAACATATATCGATATCCATAAAAAAATGCATAAAATATATAGAAAGGTGTGTATTTACACACAATAATATTTAAAAAATGGGGAATGTCATCCCTGATGGTTATTAATATATATATATATATATATATATATATATATATATATATATATATATATATACATATACACACACATTTTGTGCACATATAACCATAATAGTACAATAAAAAATATATATATAAAAAACTCATATTTAGTGTTTAAGGCGCTTTGCCTTAAGGTAAGGAACTAATGAGGTGCAGCCATTCAAACCAGGATATCTATCTGCTTGTAATTTAGTGATCCATTGTTGTTCTAATTCTTCAGTGTGGTTTTCTACATCACCACCTCTATTTGTCCTTACTATTTGTTGTAAGATTAAAAATTTAAAACAATGACTACTATCTGTATTCAGGACATGATTAGCTAGAGCATTTGATTGCTTCTGGTTCTGTATGTCCCTTATATGTTCTAACATTCTTTCTTTAAAGCTCCTATTTGTTTTGCCTACATAATGGGCATGGCATACTTGGCAAAAACAAAAATAAACAACATCGACACTTTTACAATCATAATAATTCTTCGTATAAAGTTTAAAACATTTCACAGGATGAATGTACTCATCTTTAGTGTAGACATGCTGACAAGCAGCACAATTCCTGCACGGGAAGGTGCCCTGTCTGTTTGAGAGATTTTTTCTAAAAGACTGATGTTCTCTATTACAGAGCTGCTGCTTTAAAGACACATTATTTCTAAAACTGAAGTTTGGGGTGTCACCAACTGTGGAAACCAGACCTGGTATTTCATGTAATAAGTGCCAATTCTTTTTAATAATTTCCGTATACTTATTGATGTCACTTGCAAATCTAAACACTATTCTAAACTTATTTCTATCAATACTTGTATCATAAGGTATACTTGTATCAGCACTATAAGAAGTATGGTTTACATCTTGTAGATCTCAATTTCCATGCATCTGCTATCACTCTAGTGATTTCTGAGCTAGAATAGCCTCTTGTTTTAAATTTGTCTTGTAACTTATTTAAGGCAACTACTGCCTTTTCATCATTATTATGTAGGCATAGGGTTCTATAGACTTGTCTTTTGAGGACATTTCTAGGTATGTGTCTCGGGTGCATGCTTGACCTGTGAAGACAGGCATTGGTTCTTTTGGGTTTGTGATAAATACTGGTTCTTATCTGCTTTAAATCAGTAAGGGTGACACTCACATCTAAGAAATCAACACATGTATCAGAAAAAGTAAAAGTAAACTTCAAAAAGTCTGTAGTACTATGCAGGTAATCAATGAAATTACTGATATTTTCACCATGCTCTTTCCACAAGACAAAAACATCATCCAAAGCGGACGTACCAGAGAATGTAGCCAAAAATGGGTTAACATCTGACAAAACATATTGTTCCTCCCATTACTAGTGATAGATTGGTAGCTATTTGCACCTGAAGTGCCCATAGCCGCCAATCTTCTGTAGAAAAATTGATCCTGAAAAGTTACAATGTTATTTTCAAGTATAATCTCCAATAGTGCACAGACTAGCATAATCTTATTAGTAGTCAGCTTCTTATTCATATCGAGGAATTCTCTTATTCTATCAATACCCCAAACATTTGGAATACTAGTAAAAGAGATTCAATGTCCATGGTAAGGAATACAAATTCTTCATCATTATCAATGGTTTCCATTCTATTTTGCAACTGCTGTAAAACATTTTGTGTCTCTAAGAACTGTATAACAACTATCCAGGAACTCATGTAAAATGCCTTCTACATAAATAGATAGAGGCTCAGTGCACCATCCTGCTCCTGATACGATGGAAGTAAAGGAGGAACCGTGGGATGTTTATGGATTTTAGGGAGTCCATAAATCCTAGGAACTAGAGGTTTTTGTACTGAAAAATAATTGAATAAGGATTCATCAATTAATCCTGTAATCAGTAAATCAAACACTAAAAAAGACACTTTATCAGTGATAGCAATTACAGCTGTTTTTGTCAGCATTTGATAGGTACAAGTATCTAATAGCAAAACCTTCATCTGGTTAACATATAAATCTTTGTCCATTAACACAATTTTACCACCTTTGTCTGCTAGTTTAATAATAAGAGAATGTAAATCCTGCAATTCATGTAGGGCCCTATATTCTTCTGTATTTAAATTATGAAAGGTGCAGCCTTTAACGTACCAGGAGTATAAGCTTCATTAAAGCATTTTCACAGATATCTAAAAATCTTTGTATGCCTGGAGGGGTGGGAGGTACAAAAGTGCTAGGTTTCTTGTATATATTTACATTGACATTTTCATTATTACGAAACATGCATTTTAATGATAAATTCCTACGAAGCAATTTCAAGTCTGTTAGCATTTCAGTTAAATCTGCCTTCTTGGCAGGTATAAAAGACAAACCCTTATTAAGCAAACTGTTTTGTTCATTAGTTAGAGTAAAGGAAGAAATGTTAGCAATAAGATCAGTTTTTACATTCTCCTTTTCTTTGAAAAAAGTGTGCAGTTCTGTCCATTTGATATTCCCTTGCTGTCTTTCCCATATTGGGATTGCTTTTGGCTCGAGCTCTGAAAGGAAGAGCTGCTTTCAAAGTGAATTCTCCCACTTTCAAATTCTCTAAAAAACACTAGTATCTGTAGCATTTGCTTGTGAAGTGTCTATTGGAGTCTTACCTATAGTGTTTGCATTCCTTCATTCTTCTGACTTCGAATTTTTATCCATATTCGATGTAGATGTATTCCCATTCACTATAGAAGCAAAAGATGCAACTTGGAGAGTAGGAACACTAGAATTTACATGTTCTTGGTCAGTTTGTTGTATTGCCATGCTTTCCCTCATCTCAATAGCTTTAAAACAGGAAGTGGAAGCCTGTGTCTCAGTATTTAGTGTCCTACTAGTTCCTCTGTTCACTGTAGCAGGATTATACAAAGGGGTTCTATTTATAGGATCTCTCGGCCATGAGAAGACATTATTATTGCTAAAATCAGTTTTATCTCTGTTTAATTTATTTAATTTAACATTTTCTGTTCTCAGAAAGGCTGAGTGGGGTTCCTGGGTTTGGGAGGGTGGTCTGTAGCAGGCTATAAACTGGAAGGCAGTTTTACCCACTGTTAGTTGCACATGGATAGTCTCTGATGCTTCGTGCTTTGCCACCAACCTGGAGGTGTGGGTATCTTTGATGAATATCGA
The DNA here is from genome assembly GCF_019279795.1 of Protopterus annectens. Classification (NCBI taxonomy): domain Eukaryota; kingdom Metazoa; phylum Chordata; order Ceratodontiformes; family Protopteridae; genus Protopterus; species Protopterus annectens. The sequence continues at coordinate 1,301,374,671 of NC_056735.1, forward strand.
TACTCCCCCTCCTTTTGTGGTTCGGTCCAAGTTTTGGGGCCGAAAAGCATGGTATGAGGTATAACCTGGTAGTGCTGGGGTGCTCTCGGGAGCCCTGAACCAGGTTTCTGTTACTGCACAGATATCGATGTTCTCCATGCTAAGGAGAGTTTCGAAAGTGCATCTTGAGGTTTAGACTTCTGGCATTGAGTAGCATTACTCTTAGTTTCTTATCCCTTGTGATACCTATGGAGGTGGGTTTGTCTTTTGCACCTTGCCTAAAAAAGGCACTATGGGGGTAGCAAGAGCCTTTGCCAATATCCGAAAGCCCAGGGGTGACAGGTGCAAGCCGTCCATAGCGAAGCATCATGGCTTGTCGAGCATATCATCCCAAGCTGACAGGCATTGGATCCCTTTGAATGACCCCAGTACTTAAGCCAATTGTTGAAATTGATCATCTTGTCTTCATATTGTGGCATCATTCTTGGTAAGAGTAAGATGCTACTCAAGGTCAGGGTCATACCGGCCTGGGCTACATGCTCAGAGAGCTCCTTTATATCTCTTTTCATGTAGTCCAGGGAGGTACATCTCAGGTCATTCACACCAGCATGGACAATGACTGAGTCATATTTGTACTTGCCTTAGAGTGACCTGAGTGCTTGTGTTATGTGGCGGATCCTAGCGCCCTACAGGCTGCTCAACGTGACCCTCTCCTTGTTCAGCTTGGTGAGCGGGACGTCAGTGTGCCTGACGATAGAGTCACCTATTACAAGTGTATCAGGTGTGTTGTTTAGTCTTAAGGGCTGTGACTGTTCAGCACACTGGCTTTGTGAGATATGTGTTGCACGTGTTTTGTTTTGGGGTAGCGGTTGCTTGGGTGTCTGCTTTGGAGGTCTCTGCTGCTTAGGCAAATCTTTATTTAGAGCCTCCGAGTATGTTTTTGTGTGATTATGTGTTTGGTTTGCTGTTGTGGTAGGTCTATGTGAGACAGGAATTGTAGTGAGTGTGGTTTCCTTCTCCTCCTGACTGGTTATGCCAGTACTGAGTTGAGAGAGCTTAGCCTCCAGTTTGGCTATATGGTTGCATCTCTCACATGTGTTGGTATTTATATATATATTTTTTAATAACCATCAGGGATGACATTCCCCCTTTTTTAAATATTATTGTGTGTAAATACACACCTTTCTATATATGTTATGCATTTTTCTTATGGATATCGATATATGTTCTTATGTTAGTGGAGTAATATCTCTTTAAATTGTGATGTCATACTAATTGTCCTAGTATTTAACCAAGCATCAGTTGTAGTGATGTGGTCTGATGAAGCAACATTAAGTTGTGAAAGCGCTTACCGTTTGTCTTTTGCAATAAAGTACAGTGACCGATTTCCAGTGTGTAACTTTGGTGCCTTAATTTACTTTTGCAGTGCATGGAACCTGCCCTGAAGCATAGGTATTTCCTGCAAGATTCCCTTATTGGGATGTGCAGATAAGCTTCCTTTAAGTCTAGGGTTGCCAGCCAGGCATCCTTGGCTAGCATAGGAAGAAGCTGTTGAAGAGTTAGCATTTTGAATTTTGGAACTACCGGAAAGGTGTTGAGAATAGAGAGGTCCAGGATAGGACGCCAGGAGTTGTCTTTTCTGGGTACCAGAAAAAGTCTTGAATAAAAACCTTATCCCCTTTGTTCTGTTGGGACAGGTTGAATAGTCCTGATACTGAGAAGAGAGAACCTGCTGTTGGGCCTCCGCCCATTGATTTGGGGGTAGGTCTGGCTAACCATTTGGGGTTGGTAGTGTGTGGAAGTAGAATCTGAATCCTTGGGAAACTATGTTCAAAACCCACTTGTCCTGGGTAATGAGTTCCCATTTTTTTGCATGCAGGGTAAGCTTTCCTCCTAAGGGAGCATGTAGTTGAGCAGGGCTTGGAAGGGTTAAAGTTAAGTCATTGTGCCATTTTTCTGTAGGGGGGTGGCTTACTACTCCCTGCTTTAGAAGTGGGAGCCCCCTCACTGCTTAGGTCTGTGCGTAGCCTGAGACTGTAGCCTAAGTGGTCTGCTGTTCCTGGGTTTGGACTGAGAAGGTCTGGAAGGGACTGGAAAGGACCATTTCTTTGAAGGCCAATGCCTACTGAATATGGGAGGCTGTACTTGTAGGAAATCTTTAACAGTTTGCATAGATTTAGCTTTTTCCTCCATCCTTTTGAGGACTTCTTCTGCTTTGTTGCCAGAAAGGCAGTCTTGGTTTAAGGGAGCATCCAGTAATTTAGCTTTAACATGATCTGGCAAGTTTTGTTCCTTAAGCCAAGCATGTCTTCTAAGTACAGACCCAGTGACAGCAGCCCTGCAAGATGCTTCTAAAGCATCAAAACCACATTGCAAAGTATGTTTACCAACTTGTTCTGCAGAATGCATTAAATCTTGCAATTCTTTGTGTTCAGCACAGTCAGGAATCAACATAATTTTCTGTTTAAGTAGTCCCATAATATGCTGCTGATATTTTAACATATGAAACTGGCAATTTAAAGTCATAATGGCCAAAGTAGCAGAAGTGTATACCTTCTTACCTCATCTGTCTAAGGCTCTAGAATCTCTATCAGAAGGGGTAGGATTTTTGGCAGCAGTAGCCTTAATGCCTTTTGGTCCTTGGGAAATGGTCTCTGGATCTGCAGAAAGATTCTTGAAGAGGAACTTGTGAGTGTCAGGTACTCTGTAGTACTTGTCAGGTTTTCTGGGAGCTGGAGGTAAAGTGTCTGGGGTAAAGCTAGATTCCAAGAAAGCATCATCTACAATGTCCAGAACAGGAGGGATAGCTAAAGGCCTGTGTTGAGGCAGGAGTAAGAATTCCCTAAGTCTCTTGTTGGATTCAGTGTAATCCTGGCTTTCCCAGTGGAAATGCTCCCTAAGAGTATTTAAGGTTTCACTGAAAGAAAAATCTTCTGGAGGGGAAGCAGAGGGAATGAAATCCTCTGAATCAGAATCCTCATAAGTAGATAAGGGCAAATCCTGGTAATCAGAAGGAGCAGAAATATCAGATTTCTGATCAGAAGAATCAGAAAGAAATTCAGTTCTAGGTCTCTTAGAGGGGGAAGGCTGGCTTCCCCTAATTAAGGTAATAAGGTCTTCAGCCATTCTAAGCATTTGTTTTTGAGGCATATGGGCCTGAGCCTGCGGTTTGGTCGTCGGTTTTCTAGGTGTATTGCGAGATTTTGGCCTGAGTGATTTGGAACTTCTGGATGGAAATGATGGCATCGGTTTAATATGAATGTCTGTAGGCCTGAATACACCCTCAGAAGCCGGTGCCTGCACAGCAGCTCCGGACCCATCCAAGGTAGAGACATTTGCAGGTTCCATAGTCGAAGAAGCATCTTGCGGCATACTGGACTCAGAATGGGTCTCAGTAGAGGCCTGCAAATCTGAAGTAGTGGGTATCAGGGGCTGTGAAAGCGCCTCACTTAGTACGGGTGGACTGGTGACTAGCTTAATGGAAGTGTCGTCGGCAGTTTTGGACCTATGCAGTCTGTCTCTGTCTTTATCCTTACATTTTTTCAGAAGATCAGTAGTTGGATGGCTTAACGAAGCCATTTCAGAGTACTGAGATCGAGTATGAAAGTAATTGGCTGCAAAAATAGCCCGACACTGAACAGTTTGGGGGTTGAACAAGGCACAAAACCGACAGTGAGGGACGTCGTGGTCAGGGCCTAAACAGGGGATGCAGTAAGAATGAAAATCTCTATGAGGTATTTGCTTTCCACAGGCAAGACAATTCTTAACCTTTACTGGCATCGGTTGGAGCAAGAAAAAGGATCCCCAATGGGGTACTTATCTTTTTTGAAGACTTCGGGTCTGAAACTCGAAAATGAACATTTCAGGAGATGGAAGACCGGCACTTGTGAACTGCTTCTGCTTCGGGCACTGCACGGCAAGAAAAACTGATGTTTTATACCCCTGATGACCTGACGTCATGGAAGAAGAGACAGCATCTGACGCAGAAATCCGAAGACTCTGGTATTCAGGCCGGCTGAGGGCTACCTGCAGGCAGATAACCCAGATGTGATGACTGCAACAGTGAAACACGAAGAACATCTGCTTGAAATCTGTAATGCATATACAGTTTTGTTTGCATCACTGTACATTTGATGAATAATGTACAGTTAGTAATAAGACTGTATGCTGAATTCTGCTCTTCCCTGTCCAATGACTTTACAATCTGAATATGAAAGCAGGGAGTGCAGTTTTAAAGAGCAGTCTGTGATGTCTTAAATATATCACCCTGACCTGACATCATCCTGGCTACTTCTTTCAAAAGTAATGTTTATTCAGTGCTTAATTTTGTAAAGGAGCTAAAGGTTCAAAGCACCTAAATATTAAACCAGAGCTTGAAACTATGTCAGCCTGCCTCTGTTTTTTAGTATTTACCTTGTAACATCTATGACCGTGGTGGTGGTGCTGCGGTAGCATTGTCGCCTTGCAGTAAAATGCTGTCCGGTTCGATTCTCAGCTAGAGAGTCTTCTGCGTGGAGACATGCGTGAATGGGCGTACCTTTGTTGAAGGTTGTGTGTCAGGGCTGGTAACTCGCCATGTAAAAATCAACTACCAATCATTAGCAGACCGGAGTTCCACTGTGGTGACCCCTAACCGGGAAAAGCCGAAAGACACAACAACCTTGTAACATCTATGTCATACAAATTGTTTGAGATAGGTAAACAACTGATACTACAACCCTTTCTTTTATTATTTGTAGTATGTTCTCAAGCTCATGTCAGCTCTAACACTGCAACATTCTTCTGTGCTTGAGATAAAGTAACTACAGATTTTAAATATATACCACACCTAAGACATTGATATCTAGATACATCATGTCAACAGTGTTTTGTTTGCTTCTCAGCAGGCCACTCTCCTAATGGATAATTCAAACACTTCACTCAGACTTTGGCTTTCGTTTCATTTTGAACAAGTGTTTCCCTCTTTAGTTACAGTAGTCAAGTTACATGGCCTGCAGAAAGAATTACTTGCAGAATGTATGGTTGTAAGATCCACAAGAATGTAAATGCCAAATGCTCCAAATTAGTCAAATTGTTGTCAGACAGATGAACCCTAACTAGAATGGAGATAGACAAAGGAAAAAGGAATGTGTACATGGATATCAGTAAGATTTCCATTGGTAACTGATATTGCATTATGTTGCATTACATTTCTGTGATAGTTGAACAATACAGATCGCCCTTTTAGCTTGTTCTTTAAGTACATTTCATATTCTATTTCCCCTCCATCTCTGCCTTCCCTCTTTCCTTATCCATGCTATCTTAAAAGCCTCTGTGGACTCCCCACCCCCCTCAAAACAAAACAAACAAAAAAACAATTCTGCAAACACATACCATAGGTCCATGACCTTTTCTGTGAAGATGTACAATTTTCAGTTCCACAAAGCAGTTGGTCCCTACAACCTGTACGTACTATGCATTAGCTAACAGTTTGATGTAATAATATAAATAAAGGTCAGTGCTGGGGAATTAACTCCATAGTCCCCCTTGCTTTACATTACCTTCTCCAAGGCTTTCAGAATTCACAGTAAGAACAAGTCAGGAAAACATGTTCACTAATATAAGGCACTTTTGATTCACATATTTATGAAATGTCAAGTTGCCATACAATGCCCAATATACAATTAAAAGATTACCCAACTGCAACTAGTATTTAACTTTTATTAAGCTAATCACATGTACTGCGGCAAATAAAGCAATATTTTGAATCACACTGCCTCCATATAGCATTTTGTATATTATCTGCAGTGAAGAGCTAAATGCATCTGATGCTTTATGATATTTTAACTGCATATACCTGCAGGGTATTGGTGCCTCTTTATACTTCTTACTACTTCCTTTTATCCTTTTGGAAATTGTCGAGTGCAACTGTATGTTTTTTACATCAGTGTATTTTGTAAAGTGTTAACCTGGGCTTGTACAAAATGCTGCCATCACTAGCCAGCTGTAAACATTCTACCTAGTATTATCTATATATCAATGCTTTTACAGAATGTTGTTTTTTTCATCTAGGAAATTGCAAACCAAACTCTTCTTCTAGTCATGCACATTCTACCTTCTATACTGTTACTGCAGATGCTAATCAACTGTTTAAAAATCTGACCTTAAAGTGACCTTTTGTATCAGCATCAGAATTTAGCTTAAATGATTAATTTGCACAAAATTCTATGTCAGTTTACAGCCAACAAACAGTAATACAATCAACAACTGACTGTTTCTAGTGAATTAGAAAAACTTTTTTTAATTGTAACATGTAAACATATAGGACTAATGCATGGGGTGAAAGTCTTGCTTTTGTTCAGACTCCTGACTGTAGCAGGATTACTCAATGTGGTGTGCCAGAACAATTCTGTCTGTAGGGCTGCAGTGGTAAGAAGGTTCCAGTCTGTAGTGCTACACTGGTCTCAGTGGAGAAGGCTGAATTGAAATGTAGCATTCCAGGGGCATGGCTTATGCTAGTCAGCCATATGTGCTTCTCTGGAATTTTTTACCATATAGTGTATACTGTTATTTCTTGGTATACACCCCTTAATTCCAAAGACATGAGCAGGAATGATAGTACTGCAACATGTAAGTACTGCAAAGCAATCTGTGTGGGTGTTGGTGGTTATGGAAGCATGCATGCAGGTGACTGCATGTATATGTGTCATTGTGTGTCACTGTATGTCTGTGTGTGTATGTGTGTGTGCACGTGTGTGTGAGTGTGCGCATGCATTTGTGTCACTGTGTCTGTGTGTGTGTTTGTGAGTGTGTACGTTTATGAGTGTGTGTGTGTGTGTGTGTGTGTGTGTGTGTGTGTGTGTGTGTGTGTGTGTGCGCACGCGTGCATTTATGTCAGTGTGTGTGTGTGTGTGTGTGTGTGTGTGTGTGTGTGTGTGTGTGTGTGTGTGTGTGTGTGTGTGTGTGTGTTTATGTGAGTGTGTGCAAGTAAGGGGTGTGTGTGTGTGTGTGTGTGTGTGTGTGTGTGTGTGTGTATAAATATATATGTATAAATATATATATATATATATATATATATATATATATATATATATATATATATATATATATATATATATGACTGTGTAATATATATATATATATATATATATATATATATATATATATATATAAATATATATATATATATATATATATATATATATATATATGACTGTGTGTGTGTGTGTGTGTGTGTGTGTCTGTGGGGACATGACTACGGTATCTGATTGTGTGTGTTTGTATGTGTGTCTGTGTGCATACATTTGTGTCACTGTGCATGTGTGTGTGTGTGTGTGTGTGTGTGTGTGTGTGTGTGTGTGTGTGTAGGGCAGTTTGTGGGCTTGTGTGTATGCATGCTTGTAGGTCCTTGTGAACTCTGCTTTTTGTGTTGGGGGGAGAACACTAGCATAGTTAGCTGTAACTGCCCAGGGTTCAGTTCAGGGACATGATAATAAACAGCTAATGAAATTTTGCCTTCTGTAGCTTAAGTATGAATCATATTATATCACGTTTGTGCTATTGAGTACTGTGACATTTCCCAAATATCACCAGTCATGATATGTTTTATGAATTCCAAGCTAGCTTTTATTTAAAAAAAAATTTCTTAATACATTGAGCTGCTTCCCTGCCCCCCGTGGGAGTGGTTACTGACTTGAAACTGTAGTTTTATTGGCCAAAAGGGGTCATTTCCAAAACTCCTTCATCTTCCTCTCTTAAAACCTAGTTGCCTCATGGTTTTGGCATCTTTTCAGGCTTGTTGGCTGTTGGTGAAGCACCCACCAAGAGGAGAAAACGCTGAGAGAAGAAAGGAGCCACTTTTGAGATTTTAAGTATTTTTCCTCTGTTTATTTGATAAGTTTTTCTACATCGCTGCCTAGTTTGAGCATTTTCTGGCTTGTTAAACTTGATGTCTGCATTAGTAGCTGTATTTAGAGCACAACCAAAAGCTGTTTACTGATTTTCCTGTTTGCACTTAATTTTAAAATCGTTTTTTTCTCAAAACTTGCATATTTTCTGTCTTTGACCTAGCACTCTTGTGTGGGGTCATTTACTGCACTGTTATAACTTGATATTACTTGTGAACCTCTGCTATCTCTGAAAAAAAAAACAAAAAAAAAATCTTGCTTTTTTCCCACTTTTCTGAAGATTTAAAAAAGTTCAAGTTACAGGCTTGCTGTTCTTGAACTGTTTTGTAAGTTTCTGTGAGGCCATTTTTGCTTGGGCTAGAGGAAAGTCTCTCTGTTGATCAGTGGCAGTGTAAAACATTGAGCTGCTTCCCTGCCCCCCGTGGGAGTGGTTACTGACTTGAAACTGTAGTTTTATTGGCCAAAAGGGGTCAATTACTGGCTCTTTCCAGCCCCTGCTATCAAGCATGCTTTAGAGTGCTTTAGTGCGATTTAGCGCAGAGTTGCCACTAGAGCAGCATCGGGCAGCGCTGGTTTAACAAGGTTAAACTTTTTCTGGCTCCATAAAGTCTGTTCTTCATTTTTCCCTTAGAACTGCTCTACTAGTAATCTAAACAGTATATCCCTTAACTAAAAAGTGCAGCACTTGTTCCTAAAAGCTTTTACTTGTCTTAAAAGCATCTTCTTTTCAGATTTAGCACTTCTGTATTATACAAAGTCCCTCACTAGCAAAATCCCCCCCAGGAGTACCCACTTCCTTACTAAGTCCTCTCTTATTCAGTTACACCCCTAACTTCTAAATTTCTCTAGCATGTCGAAGGGCCAGATGCTGGCGTCCTCTCCTGTCCAGTTGGTGAATTTGGGAATATTGAGGCAATGTTACAATTGCCTCATGTACACTGACAACCCTTTCCTCCTCCCACATAACACAAATACTTGCGAGAGATGCAGCTATTTAGCCAAACTGGAGGCTGAGCTCTCTCAACTGAGGACTGGCAAGACCAGACAGGAGGAGAAGGCAGCTACACACACCACAAAACCAGTCTCACATAAAGCTATCACAACAATGAATCAAACACATAAACACACAAAGTCATACTTGGAGGCTTTGAGCAAAAATTTACCTAAACAGCAGAGGCCTCCAAAGCAGACATCCAAGCAACTGCCACCTCATGACACACCACAGGCAACACATAAACCACAAAATCAGTGTGCAAAGCAGTCACAGCCCTTAAGGCCAAATACAACACCAAACATACTTGTCATAGGTGACTCCATAGTCAGACACACTGACGTCCCACTCACCAGGCTGAACAAGGAGAGGGTCACAGTAAGCTGCCTATCGGGCGCCAGAATCCGCCACATAACACAAGCACTCAGGTCACTCCACAGCAAGTACAAATATGACACAGTCATTGTCCATGCTGGTGTGAATGACCTGAGACGTACCTCCCTGGACTACATGAAAAGAGACATAGAGGAGCTCTCTGATTATGTAGCCCAGGCAGGTATGACCCTGACCCTGAGCAGTATCCTTCCTTCACCAAGAATGATGCCATAACATAGAGACAAGATGATCAGCTTTAACAATTGCCTTAATTTCTGGTGTCATTCAAAGGGGATCCAGTGTCTGTCTGCCTGGGATGACATGCTTGACAAGCCACGCTGCTTCGCAAGGGATGGCTTGCACCTGTCACCCTGGGATTCGGATACTGGCTAAGGCTCTTGCCACCCCCATAGTGCCTTTTTTAGGCAAGGCTCAAATTCTAAACCTACCACCCTAGAAAACAAAAATGGGAAGAAACTAAGGGTAATGCTGCTCAATGCCAGAAGTCTAAATCTCAAAATGCACGCACTCGAGGCCCTTCTCAGTATGGAGAACATCGATGTCTGTGCTGTGACTGAAACCTGGTTCAAGGCTCCTGAGAGCACCCGGCACTATCAGGTTTTACCTCATATCATGTGTTCCGCCCCAAAACCCGGACAACACCACAAAAGGAGGGGTGTATCCATATTCATCAAGGATACCCACACCTCCAGGTTGGTGGCAACGCACAAGGCATCGGAAACCATCCAGGTGCAATTAACCATAGGCAAAACTGCTCTACAATTTGTAGCATGCTACAGGCCACCCTCTCAAACTCAGGAACCCCACACAGCCTTCCTGAAGACACTGGAGGGTAGAAATGTATCTCCAAACACCATTATATTGGGTGACTTCAACTACCCGAATATAGACTGGGAACATTATTCAAGCCCCAACTTTCTAGCCCAAAGGTTCCTGGAGTTCATAAATTCAAATGCCATGGAACAACTAGTCACCGTTCCCACAAGAGGAGAAAATATACTAGATCTCATCATCACAAACATGGGGACAAAATGCTCCACACCGGAAGCATATCCCTCATTGGTGAGATCAGATCACAAACTTATCTCACTGGAAATCCACATCCCACCCCCACCCCAAACAAAAAAGACCACAGTGAAGAACTTCTCTAAAGCAAACTTCACACTACTCAAGACTGGTGTGGTATCTTTCAAGGCCCCCGAGTCAGTGGAAACCACAATCCAAGCTGCGGAAGCCCTTACAAATGCCTTCTACGAACACCTCCAGGACTGCATGGATCAGGCAATCCCTAATAAAACCAAGACTCTTTCCACCATGGCAAGCGTCCAGTCTGGTGGACCCCAGCCATAAACAAACTTTACAATAAGAGGAGAAAGCTGTTACATGATAGAGCAAAATCCATAAAAGAGAAGACACCCTTGATCATTATTAGTAAAAAAATACGAGCACTCATAAAATCATCCAAGGCCAACTTTGAGAGAAAAATTGCAATAGATTCAAAAGACAATCATAAGGCCTTCTTCAGCTATGTTAGAAACCTGGGTGGGAACTCCCAGATATGCACAGAATTAGTCCAAAATGATACAAAAATCACTGAACCCACAGACATTGCCAACATACTGGCAGACAGGTTCAGTGCAAACTTCACCCCCCTCTCCCCCCCAAAAGGAGAGATAACTATCCTAGCGGAGTGTAGCCTCCCAGACATCTCAAATGCGCAGGTGAAAGCTGCTCTCTCTAAAGCTAAAAACACAGCATCAATGGGACCGGATGGTGTCCCCGGCTGTGTGCTACACGAACTCAATGAGGAACTAACCCGCATATAAGGCAGCTGTTTAATCTTAGCCTTACCACAGGATATGTGCCCAAGGAGTGGCGTACGGCAACTGTGGTCCCACTCCACAAAGGCGGTGCCTCTACAGACCCTGGTAATTACCACCCCATAAGCTTAACAAGCCTGGTCTGCAAAGCTATGGAGAGGATCATAATGGAACTCATAAACAAAGACATAGGGGACTTGCAGACATTGGACCCGACCCAGTTTGGCTTTGTCAAGGGCAGATCATGCCTTTTGAACTTGGTCGACTTCTTCGAAACAGTCACCAAGGCCATTGATGAGGGAAAGGCAGTCCATACAGCCTACCTTGACCTTGCAAAAGCTTTCGACACAATACCCCACTCGGGTATTATAGAAAAACTTACCAGCTTAAATGTAAACCCATATGTCACAAGATGGGTTGCAAACTGGCTAAAGGACAGAACCCACAGGGTTAGAGTTGCTGGCACCATATCAGACTCCAAGCCGGTCACAAGTGGTGTCCCACAGGGCTCAGTCCTTGGCCCCCTGTTGTTCGGCATCTACTTCTCAGAAGTACAGGCAAACATAGGAGGACTATGGCTGACAAAGTTTGCAGATGACTGCAAACTGGGTGCCATAGTGGAAAGTACATCGGACACAGATATCCTTCAGAGGGGTCTCATGGAAACTGAAAACTGGTGCCAGAGCCATGGCCTGAAGTTAAATGCCAAAAAATGTATAGTCATACCCTTCGGGAAAAACAAGGTAACCCCAAGCTACCATATAGGTGGCAATCCATTAAGCACAGAAGAGGTTATCAGGGACCTGGGGACCCAGGTTGACAGTGGCCTTTCTTTTGACACTCACATTGCTAAAGTGGTTAGAAAGACCTTCTACATTGCCCACCTGATCATGAAGGGATTCACATCCAGATCAAGTGAGGTCATTGTTCCCCTGTACTCTTCACTTATCAGACCAATGATCGAGTACAATGCCCCATTCGGGATGTATCTCACCCGACACCTGCAGCAATTGGAGAGACCCCAAAAGTTCCTCACCAAAAGGATAAAGGGACTCCAAAATCTGTCATATGCTGCCAGACTGAAGAAACTCCAGCTCTATTCAGTCGCATACCGCCTGCTCAGAGGTGACCTGTGCCTAACATACAAGGCCATGTCCAACCCGGAATTAATGGACATGCTCCACCTCAAAAATCCAAATCTACCAGATCCACTAGAGCAAGCGACTTAAACCTTAGCACGGATATAAATAGGACATGCTGGAGGGATAGATTTGTCACCCAGAGACTCCCTATGCTGTGGAATAAAATCCCGGTCCATGTGAGGCAGAGCACCTCGCTGGCTCTGTTCAAGAGAAATCTTGACCGGTGGATGGGAGATCGTAGGTTTACCCCGGGAATCATCTCTGTGTCCCTGCTGGACAGAGGCACAACAAACTAATGGGCACAGTATATTTTAACATAAGGGGTGGCGTAAGCCACAAAACTTTGGGCTAGGCTTATAAATGCCTTAGGGCAGATAGCCTAGTATAAACCTATGAACCTATGAACCTATGAAGGTGTGAGTGTGTGTGTGCGCCTTCTGTGGAAGGTTGGGCGCCCGGCTGGCAACTCGACACCGTAAAAACTCCACTGCCAATCATGAGCGGACAGGTGATCCGCTGTGGCGACCTCTAACCGGGAAAAGCCGAAAGAAGAAGAAGAAGATTTTTTGTATATAACAGAGTTAATACACTAGCATTACTTCTGGCCTTTAAACCAATATCTGTATATAATACACATATATTTAGATATATATACAAACATACACACACACACAAACACACGCACGCACACACACACACACACACATATATATATATATATATATATATATATATATATATATATATATATATATATATATATATATATATATATATATACATACACATATATAAATACATTTATTTACGTTTTCTTTACCAGATTGGTCTGTTTTTCTGACTATACTTACTCCCTGATTTCAGGGTAAACCTCAAGGTGATATTTACACAGATTATGGAATATTTGTCCAGAATACTTATACAATTCATAACAGATGTACGTGAAGAATTATTACAAGTTGCAAAAAAAGAGGGTGACAAAATTGTAATATTTATAAATGATAAGGGGTTTGGTAGACACAGCAAAATGATGAGAATTTCTGTCACATTAGAAAGTATTTGTTAGGCATATAATTTGGTGGTAGGAATGTAAATATAGTGGAATGGGGGAGATGTAAAATATAATGAATGACGTACTTATAGTCACACCTCAGGATTCAATAAAATCCATGTAGGCTCTATGTAGAGCCTACACAGAATGTACCGGTGTACATGGCCACAGTTCCCCATCAGCAGCGCACCATGCATATTAATCATGGTGTCCTGACAAGGCAGATCACCGTAACATGGATTTTGAATCCATGTAGGCAGCAGTGTAGTGTTCCGTGTATGTGGATTGTCCAGGGAAGTCCTGGACAGATGTTAGGTACAGGATAATGTACATACTTGTAATGTACCCTGGTATTCTTGAAATATGTGTGCTTGTATTTTTTTTTCCTTTTTTTTCCTTTTAATGCATGTTTGCGAAGCGTGGAGTACAGCAATTCTGAGCTGCATGTGCACATACACAGCTGGCACCTGCCAGACATCTAAAAATAGAAACCAGATGTAATTAATATTTATTTGAATGCTTGTTTGCACAGCACAGCGTGAAGTGCAACAATGTCGAGCTGCACTTACAAATGCACAGGTGACATTTGCTAGACATCTAAAAATAGAAACCAGATGTAATCGGTTTTGTGTTGTTGTCTACCATGTTTTAATATTATGAATGGCCATTTGTGTGGCACTTAGCAATGCTAACAGGTAGCTTAGCAGTATTATATAACGACATACTACTTTTCATACTATCCATATAGTTGAACAAGTAGAGTCATGGCCTAGAGTGTTATAGGTCCCAGTTCAAGTCCCCAGCAGTCATAGCTTTTTTTATACAATTATTGCTGTGGAAATGTGTCAGCTGACCTAAAGGGAGGTTTAATGTAAAAACATATTTGTTACCTTTGATAAAGCTGTGAGGTGCTAAACACTGCTTAAACATGGTTAACAGCCACTCCTATTTGTGAGTTGCTAAGCTTTTCTAAAACACGGTTGTGCGACTTTACGTGGTGCTCAGCTCTGCTAAGCAGGTTTGTGCGATACTAAGCAACATGGCACTTTTTTGAATGTTGCAATATGATGCGCAAGGGCAGGAAAACAGCCTATATTAAGAGCACTAGTCGGAATTCTGCAGCATTCATTGCAATCTCATTAACCTCTCGTTATGCTACTGGTGTTGGTGAAGGAGTGTGCTTTGATGTGCAGAAGTGGGGTGTGCAGCAGTCCAGAGTGGTTGTTGGACTCCTGGTCCAAAACTATAAACCCCGTCTGTTACAGGGCAATTACCTGGGCTCAGAATGTAAAGTGGAAGCCTGGGATTAGTTGGCCAGGGATCTTAACAGTGCTACTGGTATCCCCTGCATTGGTGAACAGTGTTGTCACCATTATGATGACATGAAGCAAAGGAAGAGGGGAACCTTGCAAACCTAGTTCCAAGTTGCTAGGGCTGGGAATCCCCCACAGATATATAAGTATATTTGTCACTACTTTACTACAATACAAGCTGACTCTGTGCAAAACTGGTATGCATAATGGTGTGCTTCTCTTCCAACAGCTGCAGTTGAAAAGACTCACAACGTCCAGTCTCATGCTATGCATCTGGCCAGGATGCGCTGTGAGTGTGGTAAGTACAGATATTTTCTGATAACTGTAGTGCAATAATGAATAAATAATACCAATAACAATAAGCAATAAAAGCAGGATTGTGGTTTGTTAACTAATGTGTTGTAATATGTGTAGTAGTGCTGTATTCATTGCATGTCGGTTCTAATGTTGCTGCAGGAAACTGTAAAACTGAAATGAATAAGGGATGCAAAAGTAACTCTCTGATAAATGTATTGCACAACCTACAGTATGGTTCAGGGCTGTCTGCAGCCCACTCCAGGAACAAGTTATATGCGTAAGGTAGCCCACGTTCTGGGCAGATATCATGTGTGTGTACTTCACAGATTCTAAGGAGCAATAACAATAAAGTGTAAAGCAGGATTGTGGCTTCATAAAATTATGTTGAAATAAGTCCAGTAGGACTGTATTCATTGCATGTCTGTTCTGATGTCACTGTAGGCAATTGTTACATACTGTGCACATCTCCTGCATTCACAGCTTTTGGGTTCTACTCCCATGCTTGCCAACTAAGACATGATGGCTGTCTAGTCTACTTAATGTACACAAACATACCTCTCCAGTTTCACAATTTTTCAATAACAACCGCCCAATCTGTCTGGTCCATGATTGCCAGATAAATGATTACCTGGAATGCATTGTATGTGCAAATCCGTTTACAGAACAACTTGGCAGTTATGTATATGCACATTATGTGAAACAGTTCCGTGTAGCTGTGTACCTGCATTTGTTAGTGCTTGGCCCATACTGTCCCATAGTAACAGCTTGAGAGGTATGTACATGTTATATAATTTACAGAAGAATTTGAGTCACTGTAGTCACAACTGACACTGCACACCTGTAGAAGAATGTATTAGCAGTCTGTGTATTAATATCATCTGCGACTTCAATAATGGTATGTTTTTCTCTCTCTCTCCATACCACCTTATCTTCTTAAATTCATTAATGTTATTTATTATTATTATTTAATATTAATATATTCTGTTAAACGAACTGTTTTGCTGGTGTTATGGGTTATTTCATTCTGGTTTGCTGTTAAAATACTTACTGTTATGTTATTTAATGTTGTGTTCCACATAATATACCTTAATATATATTTGGATTAATCAATATTATGTTCTATTATGTTCATGGTAACATTGGTTTGGTTATTACTAATCTTATCTTTATATCTAATTTACTACAGCGTAACAAGGTAGGACAGTTCCAGGTGGTCCACCTACCTTGCCTCCTCTGGCCATGGCACCAGGACCCAGCATGCCTGGGACCCAGCTTGGTGGTGCCCCCTCTGCTCTCCCTGCACTACTTGTGGTGTCAGGTAGTTCCGCCCCTTAGGATGGGGCGTGTCCCCCTTTGGGAGCAGTGTGAAGGCAGTGTTATCACCCAGGATGAACTGCCAGGTTTGGTGCACAGGATTGTGTACTGTGATTTTGGATGCCACCTGCACTGAATGGAGAGCATGCTGGCCACCCTGGTGTGGTAGGCTCATCCTGGAGCCTAGCCTCTCCACCACTGTCACCCCTGGAGCACTGAAGGAGCAGTGCCAACATTCCCATGGGTGGGGTCTTGAGTCACACTGCTACCTTGTGGAGGTACTTGAGACTGGGATTCCACAGCAACCTCTCCATCCAAGATGTTCACCCCTTCTTCTGTCCCACACCATCCCTGTCTGCTATCTTGTCTGTTTGAGAAAGCTTCCTCACCTTCCCAACTTACCTCCCCCACATGTACCTATGTCCCTTCCCTAACATTCCACTCTCACCTTAAAAAAAAAGGGCATCTGTCCCAAAAAAAATATCGTCCCATACATAGCTCTACATTCCGCACATGTGTCCACTGGATACACATAATCTGGTACAACTGGCTTGACAACACAGTTATGTTTTCCTCACCTACCTCTCTGAGGATGACAGTCCAAATTCATCTACAAATTCTGTCAAAGTGCACAGTTGTTGCTGTACAAGAAATGGATAGCTATGGTTCTTCCCTACACCCTTCCTGCACATACCTACCTGCCTTTCACTATGTTTTCCCCCTGCTTGCACCCGATTTCACCACTGTCCTATCTCCCTTTTGTCTTTTCTTTAAAGATTGTTTGCACGATGCTGCACAATGCTTTACTAAGCTTAAGTAAATGGAGCTATATTGAGATATGTGTTTTAAATGATAATAAACATGTACAAAATAAACACATATCCCCTATTTCGAACCCAAGACCATTGCACCTGCAGACCACTGCATAAACATGCCATGCCACGGTCCTAATTAAAAAAGTGGTGGTTGAAGCAAAACATAGTAATTGCAAGTAACCCTAATTAAGCATGTGTAAGCACAGATGCACATCGTGCCACATTGCGCAAACTTGCTGAAAATGTAATAGAAAAACTGGGAGTGAAATTTCCAGTCTGGTACAAGAGTACACCACTAAAAAGCCAGACAAACACTGACAGATGTAACTGAGGTCTCTAATAACAGGTAAATGGGTGCTTTTAATGGCAACATGTACAAGTACACCTGCTACAACATTAATGGCAAAATACAGGTTCAACTGGGCCTCTAGTGGAGAAATACATCCCTATAAAGCCAGGCACATAATAATGGATTTAATGGAGGTATGTCACAGATAGTATGTGTGCACTTATATCATCACAAATACATATGCTGTAACAGTGACTCAGTAGCTCAGCCTGTTAAATGCTTTGCAAACAGTAACTTTTGCCACACATAGTCCTCGGTTCAAATCCTAAACTATTTTGAAGCCATCAATGAATGACTGAGTCATGCACTCTTTACCCACACAATGCATTTCAAATGAAATATCTGCTTATCACTGATGGAAGTCACAGCTCTGCAGATAGGAACACAACTGACATATCCCTATAGCAACACTATAAGTGCATAAAATGTCAGGTCATGCATTAATTTCATTCACAGAGGATTTTAACTTAGGTAATGCAAATGAGGCCCACTAATATCAGAGGTGCACCACACAATCATTTCATAATGATATTACAGATTAGCTCAGCTGCACAACTAACATACACATATGGGAGGTCCTGCTAGTAACAAGGACTGCAAGCACACATGTTCCCCATGATTACCATAATGTAACACGTGGTCTGACAATTGCCCAAATAATTAACACAGTGATATAATTACCCCCTATGTTGCTCAAGGACACAAACACATGTTGCCTAGTGCTCTGTTAGTGATACCATTGCTTAACATATTTATCTTAAACACAAGCCTTAATTTGCAGTAGAATGAGTACCCTCACTCTGGCCCTGACTCTACAACAAGGATGACTCAGCTCCCACAGTTACTCTTACTGAAGCTTCTTGTCCTCCAAAGTGTTCACACTTTCTGCCTATACCTATTGCCTGCAGCATCAGATGCAGTCTGTAGCACACACATCTGTAGGTAAAAGTAGCTGCTACAGACATACCCTCTGTGATGACATAGTATCTTCACCCGAGGAATTTCCAACACATATCAAAAGGGCTTTGAATCTAAATGAGGGCCTTATATCTTATTCAGTGGTTGCATGTCATTGGCTGATTATACTGCAAATCAGCTGTGTTGACTGCAATTAGCAGTTCAGAACCACAGACTGGTTAACAGCCAATCACCTGGTACTGAGAACCATGTAAAAAAAGCAAACAGCTGGCCAGGGGAACCAGTCTGTATGAGAATTTTTTCAGACAGTAACTGTGTTGCCAAACACTTTATATATCTGCACATATCAACAGAGGAATATTGTACTCTATCAGGTCTGTAACCTTTTTGTTTACAAAATTATGCATCTGTGTGAATATACATAGGGGGAATGGGGATTACATCATTAAGCCTTTTTTAGAACTGTAATGATGACATGTCCTTGATCTCCAGATTTGTTACACATACAGAGGACATACAGTACATCAAGGCTGGAATGCTTTTTGTCAATGTGGCATACTGGTCTCGTGGGAATGTCACTGTATAGTGGTTGTGATACCACACTGCTGTTTGTTTGGCACTGTTGTTTTGATATATTATCAGGGGGGTTGCCCCTAGGGGACACACTACAATGGACTCCTATGTTGGGTGTGTGATCATACAGCAGTATCTGTCATAGCATAAATGGGAATAGTTGACCATCACTAGTATCTTAGTTGTATCGACACTGTTAGTATGTTTGCACACCGTGGAATATGACAGGTATGATCAAGCAGTGGATAATGCCAATCATTCTCTTCTTGCTGTATCTCTACATAGTGTACTTCCATGTATGTGATCCTGACATGTGTTCCCATTTTGTTGTCTTTCAGGAAATGTATTCCAGATGACATGCTCTTTTTACTGATGCTGAGAATGATATCATCCTGGAAGGCCTCCATCAACACAATGAACTCCTACTGTGCATGGGGAGGCACAACAGGGAACAGTGGGTAGCATTGTGGGCTGACCTTGTCCATGATGTGGACGCCATAGGTCACTAGAACAGGGCATATGAGCAGTTTCAACATAGGGTCATGGATATGATTAATGCTGCATGCAGAAGAGTAGCAGATGTGACCAGGGATCATGGTGTCACTGGTGGAGGTCCTACAGCAGAACAACCACTCTCAGCCACAGAGGAATTCCTGGCAAACTTAGAAACACATGACAGCTCCCAGGCATCCATCACACCATATATCGTGGATGTGGGTGCCACAGTTTCCATGGAAGAGGAGTGTCCAGGTAAGCGTTGTTTGATCAGCATTACAATACTGTAGCACTTAGTGTATCAGGGTGTAGATGCATCTACATAGGTGTCAGGTGAATGCTCTTTGGGGAGAAGGAGTTTAATTGCAGTTTGAATCTCATGCTCAGATTGTGACCAACATATCAATTAACAAAGTAACTACTGTAAATGTGAGATATATGGTGTTTACCTTACCTCTCCCTCAACTTTCCACAGGTCCCTCAGGAATCAGACAAGGCTGTGGTCCCGCTGTTGGTAAGCACAATGCTATTTTGTTACAGATGTAGATTTACTGCAATGTATTTCCTAAAATGTCATCCCAGGCCTGATGCTGGGATTGCTGTACTGTTGGTATGATTGGCTACTGCACAGATATTTTCTGACTGTACACACTTGAGAGTCATACCTATGCCTTGTAGGTATGACAACACTGATAGATGTGACAGTATTGTCAAGACATTACAGATTGCCATATGTGTCAATTGTGCAGAGTCTTCACAAATGTCAACAGTGTACCTCATTGTTGCTGATGAGATTGCAGTGTAAAGAGCTTTTATTTACAAGTAACTGTCTGTAATAGTTTCAACAGTGTATACAGATTTACATATATTGAAATATAGTACTGCTGAGCATAAAAGTGCAGGTATTAATGTACTGCTTTTCCTGTTCTTAACACAGGTGACCAGGGGGATTGGTCTCTGTTCCCTACACAACCTGATGTCAGTGTCTGTTCAGACTTTGATGATGATGATGGCTAAAGTGAGACACAGGTGGAGGTTTCAGGGGCTGAATCTGTCCCAGAGGTTTACATTCCTCTTCTGCCATCATTATCATTGCACATAGTCAGTATTCCTACACGTACCCAACCCCGAAGGCCAGAGATATTGGGCAGTCAGAGGGTGGGGACATTGAACAGGAAAGTTGGCAACTATGGCTCCAGTGAGTGTAGACACTGGCCATAGCCAAAGAGCTGACAAGGTTCCACACAGGCGGATTGAGAGGGGAGGTCATAGTGGGTCTGCTGTCTTTCCACCACCTTTCAAAGGTGTCTCATCACAGGTCACTTGGCATATGTTTCGGGCCATCATGGAGGCACAGGCACATTCTGAAAGGAACTCAAGATGAATGCTCAGGGTTATGGATGCAACACAGTCTGACATCTGTGACTACCTCTACCACATTGTTGATACCCTTGATTGGTTCACTGATGCAGTGGAAATAAGGTGGCCTGAGACAGATCTCAGATTATCTGTCTTGGAATGCACATTGTCTGTGATGGCACATCTGGTTGGAGTCAAGCGTCGGACCCGGCATGGCAAAGCAACACTGCATTACACAATTACATATTAATTGATATATTGACTAGAACGCCATCTTCATACAACATCATGGTTACGCTGCTACACTCTGGGAATGGCAACACTAAACACCACTCTGTGGAAGGTGTCCCCGCCCTGGAATATGCAGACATTTGAGCAGTCAAAGACACATGGTTCATGCTGTGGACAGCACCACATCCATACCAGACTACACATCCTTCCACATGTTTAGACAGTGTGCAAGGTAATGTAGGTGATGTACACATATTCATTAAGGATAGCTATACATCCAGATTTAGTGGATTCCTGGAGACACTGCAGGTGTTATTCACTGCTGGAAGGGCAAGAAATCAAGCCTTTGCCAGCTACAGGAGCAGCTCCATGAATCCAAACACCCATTGTGCTTATGTGCATGTATGTGTGTCTATCAAGATATATCAGTACACCATGGTTTGGGGTGATGTTAAGTAACCATTAGCTGTGTTGGTTAGTCATGCTGAAGCTCACTTGCCCAAAGGTTACTCCATTTCCTTAACTACAATGCTGTGGACCAGTGATGTGGCATCCCCATAAGGGGAGGTGAAGTAGTTTTTCATGTATATCCCAATATGGGTTACCACTACAGCCCACCACCATAAGGTCCTCCCTGGTGAGATCTGAACATATATCAGTCTCATTAAAACTATCAGGCCTAACCCCCCTTGTAGACAATACAGAAATATACTTCAGCAAAGCAATGTATTACCCCTATGGGATGAATTACATAGCATGACTATACCTCCTCCCTCAGATAGGATAGGCAACAGTAACTCACTGGATAGGCAAGTATGCAGAGCTCTATACCCATGCATTATGTAAGCAGCAGTACAACTGAATAGACTCAGCTGTACCTGACAGGAGGAACACAAGCTCTTCATGGCACAGCAAACCTGTGTGTTGGACAACTGCCATTAGGAGGCTGTACAATAAGAGATGGACATTGCTGTGTGACAGTTGGGCACAACCTCCTCAGCTAAAACAAGTATACTGTGTTTGTGTGACATCATGTAGAAACAGTATGTGACAAAATCAGCCTCCCCCACAAAGCAGAACTACAATGTACAGTGTAGTTATATGTGTAACCTCAGAGGACAGGCCCAGATTGTCAGTGAACTCTCACATAATGATACCACATGTGGATCATTATATATGTATGCCTTTAAGAAGCTTTCTAGAGACTTGCACAAGTGTAAAAATGCTGAGCACATGCAAGCCTGACTGCCCTTTTGTAGTAAGCTGTTGAAATGTAAGCATGTATGTATGTAAGGTCTGTCTGTTAATCAGTTTGTTTATATTTTGTAATGCTGCTATCCATCCTGATGTGTTTCTATGTAATAAACCATATAAATGAACTACCTCACCTGTTCATAATCTATAATAGAGAGGGACGAGTGACACCACATATACTGGTTGTGTACTCATAGCTAACCTGTTGTCCCACAGGTTCTGCATCAACTTCACTCCCATGTCTCTGCCACATGCCATGTGACATTCCTACAATCTGTCCCATACCTTCCATATCTGCAGAGCAGGTCATAACTGTCCTCTCTATGGGGTACATACAACAGCAATCCGACATACTAACATCCCAGGCTGCGTCTTACATGGGATCCAACAAGGATTACTAACACCATTGGGAACTCCTTGCAATCATACTGTAACCACTGGCTGCATCCCAGCTGACTGGACAATGGCAACTGTTATCCCCCTGCACAGAGGTGATGCTTCCACCAAACACTGGAACTATACACCTATTTGGCTGAGTAGCCATATCTGTACACCCATGGGACAAATCATCATGGAGCTGATCAGCAAACATATATGCGCCCTACAAAGAGTTGACTGTACATAGTTTGGATGTCTGACAGGGCGATCATGGCTGTTAAATGTGGTGGACATGTCTGAGGTAGTCACCAATGACCTGGGTGAGGGGACATCAGGGCATACTACCCTCCTGGATGCAGCTAAGCCATGTGAATCTATCCCCCACTCAGGCATCATTGACAAAAGCACCCACATAGGCATCCATGGTAATATCATTATAGGGGTCACTAAATGGATCATTGATAGCACAGATACTCAAAATAGGGAAATCCACCTGCAATAGCCAATCTGTAAGCAGCAGTGTTCAGCAGAGCTCAGTCCTGGGTCTTGTACTGCTTGGGATCCATTTCACCACAATACAAGTGAATACTGACTGTCTGTGACTGACAATGTTGTCTGATCCCTGCAAACTGTGAGTGGTCATAGACTCTGTGAGTTATATCAATATCCTACAAGGGGGTATTGATGAGCAAATGCCTGTTGACTTACTACTGGCCATAAACTCCATTCAACTATATATGTAGTCTCATTTCCATCAGTAACAGCTATGTTCCTGGGAAGTGGCACATCAGTCGCAACATGTGATGTACATGCTCAGGGGTAATAGACCTGGGTATACAGGCCTGGCCACACAGCTTTGCACCTAATTTACCTGACATCACCATGTCTCCCTAGTGATAAGACAGGGATCATATGTCATAACTGAGGGCACAGTCACCCGAAATTGACATACTCATAACCTCCATGTACTCTTCCCTCAACATGCTAATATGTGAATCCAATGGCCATTTGGTCTGTAACTTTTCGAGCACTACTGGCAATTGTACACAACACAATGGTCCGTCACAAGGGAGTTTTACGTCTTCAGTATCTGTCCAACGGACCTCATCTGACATCAGTGGTCATGTAGCTTATGGCATATAGACTACTCAGAGGTGATCTCTGCCTTGCATACGGTGCAATGTGTGACCCTGCATGACTGGAAATGCTGCATATCTGTAGGTGGCATGGTACATGGATTACTCACTCTAAGGCTTGATCCCACACAGTTTGGTTTTGTCAAAGGGAGATCATGCCTGTTAAACTTGGTTGCATTCTTTGAAACAGTCACCAAAGCCATGGATGAGGGGAAGACAGTGCACACCGCCTACCTTGACCTAGGCAAAGCCTTCAACACTATTCCCCACTCAGGCATAATAGATAAACTCTCCCAGCTAGGCATCAATCTGTATATTACCAGATGGGTAGCTAACTGGCTCACTGATAGAACCCACTCAGTCAAAATAGGGAGAAACACCTCTAGTAGTAGACCCATAACAAGTGGCATACCCCAAGGATCGGTCTTGGAGCCTCTACTGTTTGGGATATACTTTTCTGAGGTGCAAGCCAAAACCAGTGGTCTATGGCTGACCAAGTTTTCAGATGACTGCAAGCTGGGCACTGTCATAAATTCCCCTAGTGGTGTGAACATCTTCCAAGAAGGCCTTATCCAAACTAATGACTGGTAACAGAAGCATGGCCTCAAACTGAATGCCAAGAAATGCAACATTATCCCCTTTGGGGAAAATGACATACCCAATAATTATCACATTAATAACAACATACTAAGCATGCAATTAGTTGTGAGGGACTTGGGCACCCAGGTTGATAGCAACCTGACTTTTGACCACCACATTGCTTCCATTGTATGGAAGGCTATCTACATGGCCCACCTCATAAGTAAGGGTATTTCATCCAGGAAGAAGGAGGTCATAACATCCCTGTACTCCTCCCTTATCAGACCCATTACCGAGTACAATGCCCCCTTCGGCATGTACCTTGCCAAGCACATGCAGCAGTTGGAGAGACCACAGAGGTTCCTGACCAATACAATTCAGGGTCTCAAACACCTATCCTATACAAGATAAGCTAAAAGCCTTGTCCCTCTACTCAGTCTCATACAGACTGCTCAGAGGTGACCTGTGTTTGGCATACAAGGCTGTCTCAGACTCAGCCTTGATGAAGTTGCTGCATATCCGTAAGTCAAACTCCACTCACGCAACCAGCATACAAGGCCTCAACCTGGTCTGTGACATTAATAGAACTTGTTGGCGGAATAGATTTGTGTTCCAGTGACTCCCCCATCTGTAGAATAGGCTCCCTCTCCATGTCAAGCAGAGTACCTCACTAGCCCTCTTTAACAGGAACCTGGACGACTGGATGGGAAACAGAAATTATACCCCTGGATCCCACCTGTGACCCTGCTGGATAGGGGAAATGGGTGCTGACTTTGTGGGAACATGGGAGAAATTCTTGGCTAGGCTTATAAGGGCCTCCGGGCTAATAGCCTAATATCGTCCTTTGAACCTATGAACCTATAAGGACATTAACCTGGTATGTGACATTAGTAATACATGCTGGTGGGAGAGATCTGTCTAGCAGACTTTAACACACCTTTCAAACAGAATCATACCTAATGGCAAACAGAGCAACTAAGTGGACCTCGTCAGATGCCATCTGTGTGATTGGCTAGGTGACCATCATTTCATCACAGGACTTTTTCCCGTGTCCCTCTTAGACAGGGGCAATATGTGCTGATCATGTAAATAAGGGTATAAACATGGCTAGGATTGTGAGGGCGGTAGGGCCATTATGCTACTAAAGTTCAAAGATCCCATGATTCCATAAGCTGATGTAAAATGCTCTAACAACACACAAACAAACCTCTACATTGAGGATAGCACCACTTCCACTTACTGCTTACAGGAGACGGCACAGTACACATACACTCCAAGTTGGCTGCATGGAGATTAGAACACATACCTATCTAAAGGTACACACTACAGATCACAGTATGTGACTCACACGCTACACCTCAAGTATGCTATTACTATCTTTTTAGGACATCTTATGCTTGATGATGTCAGTAGGCCTAGTTGTGGTGAGGCATTTGGAGGCCTACATCACCTGCTACAACCAAAATAATGCAAAACCCTACCTCTTTCTATGTTACTGAGATGATCATATTTATGTCATACAGAGATGTACACACAAACAAATAATGAGTGGTCTGGAGTGAGATTAGAACTCCTACCTAACTACTCTTGCACACTGTAGATCACAGTACTTATCATAGGGGCCATAGCTTAAGTCTGACATTAAACTGGCAGCTGGTAGTCTTAAGGTCAATGGCATCAGTAGGCCTTGTAGAAGAGGTTGGTTTGGACACCAGCAACAACTTACAGGGTCAAAAATGCAGAACTATTGCAGTTTCATAGTCAATGTGGGATTCTCAGTTGTTTTGCAGGGGGATACATACACACACACACACACACACACACACACACACACACACACACACACCAAGTGGCCTGCAGTGAAATTAGAACCCCTACCTTACTATTCTTACACATTATAGATCACAGCACTTATCACACATGCCACAGTTGATGTCTGTTTTAAACATGACTGCAGGCAAACTACTTGTAGATTACACAAACTAGGCTTGTGTTGAATGGCATCTGTGCTGTACAGAGTGAAATTGCTTCATAGTGTTATCTGCATCTAGTAGCCTAGCAGTCAGATAAGTGTTATTTATTCTAGCTATGTGGTTACAGTTACCAATATGGCCATACGTGGCTGTCTGCATTTGGATGGGCATGCCTGTGGGCAAGAACAATGTGCCCTGTCCATGCATGTGTAGACAACATTATACATTACACCACCTGCTCACCTGTGCTGTATGTGTGGTGACATCCAACAGGCACAGGGGTCTGTAGGTAAGTGCATTATGTACTATTGAGCCCTTACTTTGGATCACTTAAGCAACATTATAGATGTATGATAGTAAAGCATTACTCACCATTATTAGGGTATGTAGGGACAATACTGACATCCACACAGATATTTATGTATATAACAGGGCTGTATATAGAAATGTGGTTGTGTGTACAATATATATATATATATATATATATATATATATATATATATATATGTGTGTGTGTGTGTATTATTTAGATATATGGGGAGATACCTGAGATGTATGTTTTATATATAGCTATATATAGGTATATATAGGAATACCTCTCTTTGTATATTCATAGAGATAGATATACTATCTATGGGATAGACAGACAGTTACAGACAGATATGTATACATATATGTATGTATGTACAGACATATCTATATATAACAGGTCATTTTGGGCAAGGGACAACTGAATTGTGCTCTGTGTAACTAAGTGTATGAGCATGCTCAGTGGGATTGTCAATAGTTATAAACTGACTCCAGGCCACACCTACCTGTACTCCAGTCCTGGATTTGGTGTGTTACAGACAATGACATCTGTCCCTATGTCTGCAGTACTGCACTTCACTGAAATTGTTCACAGCATTTTTCAGCTGTCTGATTTAATTAATCTATGTCAGAGGTTAGTAATGTTACACCACACACAGCCTGACAGTCTGTCAAAAAAACAACATAATACTACCTCACATCCAAAAGATGTGTATACATCTAGGTTAGAACCATCAACGCCATCACCCATGTTAACTTCCCTAGTACACTGAACCACACAAGCTACCAGAGAGTAGTCATGCATCACACAATCAACAGCATCAATGTATACATTGTTATTCCTGCATTAAGTGAGACATATGATGTATGATCAGTTTCTATGTTACTGCCCTGAGATTGCTTGGACTCCTGATATACCATTGATGAATTACTGTTACAGCAGTTATATGGGAACACTGCTGTGTTGGGGGATGGGTGAACAACATTGCATGTTCTGCTGGGATACATAGTAGTCCAAATATGTAACCCCTCTGTTTAACATCTCCCTTGACTTAAGGTTACCATACGTCCAGGTTTCCCCAGACACATCCTCTTTTTGGGCTCCTGTCCGGCATCTGGGAGGTTTTTGAAACTTCTGCAATTTGTCCGGGTTTTTGAAAAACCCAGACAAATTGCAGAATTTTCAAAAACCAGACATCCCTATTTCAGTGGGATTGTCCTGGGATCGGCAGTCTGATCCCTAGTCCCGCACTGCAGGTTACAGTCCCGGCAAAACAGCCTCCGCTTTGTTTTTTTTTTTTTTTTTTGATTGCCCCATATACCAGTATACCAGCCAATCAAAAAATTCCAAAATGGAGCTCTATTCAATGCACAACTGCTTGATCTTCTGCATCGAACAGAAGATGGTCTGCTGTGCGAGTTTTTGATTGATACCAGTATATGAGCCAATCAAAAAATCGAAAAACGGAGCTCTATTCAATGTGGAACTGCTTGATGTTCCCCATTGAACAGAAGAGGGTCTGCTGTGCAAGTTTTTGATTGGCTCGTATACCGGCATATGAGCCAATCAAAAACTCACACAGCGGACCCTCGGACACAGCGGACTAGAGAAGCTGAAGGCATGAATACTAACTTAATCCAAACTCACTGACCTCTGCTATCACTTTAGAAGTTCTTTGATAAAAAATGTTAGCTGCAGATATTGCAAATTTGCATCCTCTTACTCTTCAGCCTTCAGTCTCTGCTGTATTTAGCTGAGATACAAGCATTGTGACAGGTGTAAAGGGCAGACCAAGAAGTCATCAATGCTACATGAGCTAAGAGGGAAACAACATCGGTCAACACAAGAGTGCAAAATTATTACTAAAATCTGCACTATTTTATTAAAGTGCATAAAAGAGAATCAGGACTTCAAATATACAATAGGTTCTTCTGGAAACCATAACTGTAGCTGTAATGTCAGAATATAAGGGCTGCCTGAGGGACTTAAGGGGGGTGACTGCCTAAAACATGAGAAGCATGTTTTGATAATGGGCTTAATGCTACGAATTTTAGCCTTAAGGCATTGTGTGTGCTCATAACTTCTTGGCTTCTGAAGTTACATCCTCAGGGGCATGTCCTCATACATTTGTATTTTCTGTATGAAGTGGTTTACAAGGGAGGGTATACAATTTAAGGGATGGGCCATGAAGAAGGTTAAGCTCAATGAACAGACTGATTTTGATCATGATTTTCTGCCACTCTACCATATAACAGGCTGCAAAAGCATATTAGGTAAAGTAGCAAGTACATTTTGTGCTCAGCCTGGGTACATATAAATTCAACAAATAAAGTAAACGTTGTGCTGGACAAAAACATGAAGAATACCAGGGCTGCTGGGCAAGTTGCTGATGTTGCTATTGCTCTTGATGCCATGAAATCATCATATCCCAAGAAATCTCATGCAGTGAATATATAAATTAAAAAACATACTATTTTGCAATGTTATGCCTTCACACCCAGAAGGATAGACCTCAACCCAGTTCCACTAACTTGCTTTAAATGCATTTTGAGATAGCTACTATAACTAATGCATATGAGTTCTGAAGGTCCACATGCTCGAACAAAGCTACTTGTCTTTAATGTGGAACTGCGATGTTCTGCATTAAAGACTAAAGACTTTTTTTTGTTTTTTTTTTGGTCTTCACCTAGTGTGAAAGACCTTTTGTCCCGACTGGGCCAGACAAGAATCCAAGAATCTGGCAACCCTAAGAGGACAAAAAAAATATGTGCTGGTATAATACCAGCACATATTTTTTCATCCTCTTTTTCGTATAACCAAACATGGTAACTCTACCTTGACGTAGTGAATGTACTATGCATGAAGCCTAGTGACTATTAAAGGACACATGATAGTGGACTGGGTATCTGTAGTCCCATGTGAATGTTACTTTTGTCCAAATAGCCCACTATATTTACTTGCATAAATATAACAGCTCCATACATACCATACCATATCTTACTAATCCTTACAATTACTGAGTAGGTTAGAGACTTACTTTGCAAATGCAGCAGTTGACAGAACTGTAGTTCAGGGCCGACTCTGTCTGATGCAGGCAGTACACAGCCAATACATGGATAGGTACTGGGTGTGTGAGTTGGCTGGCATCAAGTTTGATGTATGTATATAAGTAGGAGTAAGGTGTTAGTCTCTAGGTCCCTAGGTTGTCTGTGAATGTGATATGCCTTGTCTCTTAGCCAAAGCCAAAGTGTACTGAGCATGCCTATGTCTGCCTAGAGGGACATCAGCAGGGGGTTTCTCCTCTGAGTCCTTCTGTGACTGTGGTTGTGGTGACCTAGGCAATGGAGGGGGGCTGTGTATCCTTTCCTTTTGTTGATCCTGCTGCAACTGTTTCCACAGGATCAGATTGTGTACCATAACACATACTGTGAACATATGTGCACATGTGGCTGGAGAGAACTGCAGGGCTCCACCAGATGTATCAAGGCACCGGAACTATGACTTCAGAAGCCCAAACACACACTCTATGATGTTCATAGTTTGTGCATGTGGCTCATTATGGTGTTCTTCCATAGGTGTGTGTACATTTCTGATGGTTGTCATCATCCACGGTTCCAGGGCGTAGCCAGCATCCCCCAGTAAATGGCCATGTGGGATGTCTCCCCTAGCAAACATCTGTTACAGGGTGATGGGTGTAAGACATGGGAGTTGTGATAACTGCCAGGGCTGCCAGCACACATAGTCAGCATAATCCCCTGTCCATTGTACATGACCTGGGAATTGATGAAGTGATACTCCTTCCAGTTGACATAGATTCTACCCTCTTCACTGGGTGGTGGCTTGATGTGTACATGAGTGCAATCTATGTCACTCAGTGCCTCAGGGTAGTGTGCTACATGGTAGAAGTGTTTCATATTGCTGGCCTTTGCCTCAGTGGTGAGGGAAAAGATATGTGCTCACTGGTATCTGGTAGCATGGCATCCAGGAACTGGTGGAGTATCCTGGATGCAGATGCCTGTGAGACCCCCATCATGTCCACAGTTGGTCTTTGGAAAGTACCTGTAGTTATTATCCTAAGGGCTACACATACCTTTGTTTCCACTGGGATGGGTTTCCCTCTGTTGGCTCTGGGTCTGAGATGAGGGCAGCAGAGGTCAGTGAGTTCCTGTAGTATGTCCTGTAGTATGTCCCTGTCCACCCATGGTGCTCTACAATCTCCAGCTCATGTAGCTCCTGGAAGGTTACCCTGGGCCTGAACACTCTTCTTCTCAGTCTAGGCTATTGTCAGCAGCACCAGCAGCACTGACTTCAGCATCTAGCACATACAGATACAGCAGAACTGCAGCAGCCCCTACCATTATCTCAATTAAAATTCCCAAGTCAGTACTCCAATGGTCCAAAGTACTGGGGGAAAAAATCAGAATATAGGGTGTATGCATACTTTATACAGCTCTGCTGTAGGTGCAGAGTATGTGATTGGCTATTATACATTCCACTTGCCTATAATATAATTAACATAATTTAATGGCCTTATTTTAGTGCACAACCCTGTTTACATCGGCTCGATACATAGCACAGCATAGCTTATACAAAGGTCAAAATGTCTAATTGAATACATCCAGTTTGGAGAACACACTCAGCCAGGCGATGCGCCATGAAAACATGCACACTTAAGCTTAAAAGAGCTTAGAAGTGAGGAGCATACCCCCCGATGTCAGCCACATCTTGTGTAAACATCAACATGTTGTAAGACCCTATATGAAGGTGCTATGTGGACACGATTACTCCTTTCTGCTATTCAGTAACCCCACCTCATTTACATACTTATCTGTAATGACAGCCTGGAAACTACATACTTCATACTATCACTTTAGCAACAGCAGCAATGCACCACTGTAGGGAGCCCATGCAAGCTCCTATAATATCTTTCTGTCACATATTATAAACTTTTTTTTCCCTATTTTTTTCTATTAAGCTTGCTTGAGCAAACATGCTGAGATTAATAAAAAATATATATTAATTTAACTTATTCCCTTTAATCTTTCTGGCATACACACTAATAGTTTTGCTGTGGTCTTACATTTTCAGGGGGTTTATGCCCACGTTTCTACACTTTTACATCCCCTTTTGTCTGTCGAGAGTTGTGAATGCAAACTTTTGCCGTGTACACTACAGACACTGACACGGGGTCTGAACAGATGCCTTTCTGCATGTTGGATCACTCTACCTGCCTCATTTGCATGAGATTAACCTGCTTATGAGGCCATTTACATGCCATGTTAGTTTCCATGTTTGCGCTTACTGAATCTAAAAATGTTCATGCCCACACAAGCATCATGGCATGATGCCTACATGAAAAAAGAAATTGTGTAGGCTTTATTGAATTCCCCACACAGTCTAAAATGTTTCCTAGAAGTTTTTTATCTGCTTCAAACTGTACTATTGAGAATGGGTAGTTATATGACAGTTGTATATTGTTTGTCAATGGTTTTAGAAAAATAGAGATTTGTATATAAATATTTGGGGTTTGAAAATGAACACCATAAAAATAAAGACTGTTATTATGTACTCGAGAAAAGGAGGAGGTTAAGCTATGGTACTGCTTGTAGCATTTTATGTTTCACTGTTGTTAAGGGTCTGAGAAGAATTATGGAAGACCAAGCATCTGTGTTGTGGTAGAAGGTAAATTATAAAGTGAGATTGTGTAGAAATAAAAATAATTAGTAGTCAATGAAGTAAAAATTGGGAAATAGATGACTTTAAGAAACTAGAAGGTATAACTTAGAATATAAAGATGTTGGGGGAATTGTATAAAAACTAGTAAAATTATGTTATTTAGAAGAAGAATGAAATGTATCAGGAGAGAAAAAGACAAAGCTATAAGACAACAAGACAAAAATGAATTAAATAAGTAAACTGTAGACTTTCTTCTGGCAATTGATTCATGGAAGTATTCCTGTTGAAGGGCATATTAGGTATCAAAAGAATGGAAGAATTCAGAAAGAGCCCCAGAAGTAATTGTAAGAACTCTGGCATAAAGAACTCTAGGATCTGTTTATATGATGCAGAAATGTGTGATTCAGAGACTTGCTAACTGCAATGAGGAAAGACCTCATTATCAGCTAATCTGCATGTCTCTGAATTGTCCTTAACTACTGCCAGTGCTAATTAGCACTTAACTGTGGTAGTTAATACTGGTGTCCCATGTATTACATTGGCAGAGGCACCACCTCAACCCACATCTGCAACTTATTTTTTTCTAATTGCCTTTAAAACATGACATGAAAAGTTTCCCTAGATGGCTAGTACCCCCTCCTTTTCCATGTCTTTCATGCTGCAACTCATTTATTGTTGTTTGAAAGTGCCTTTAAGGAACAATATGAAGAGCATCCCTGTTGTCTAATGTTTCCTATCCCCCTGATATTGCAGGACTTGCTCGATAGTCTGGTAGATTGTTGAGGAGTCACAGCCAGCACCCAGACATACACACACACACACACACACACACACACACACACACACACATATATTTACACATTCATGTGTGTGTGTGTGTGTGTGTGTGTGTGTGTGTGTGTGTGTGTGTGTGTGTGTGTGTGTGTGTCTGTGTGTGTGTGTGTGTGTGTGTGTGTGTGTGTGTGTGTGTGTGTGTGTGTGTGTGTGTGTGTGTGTGTGTCTGTGTGTGTGCATATATTATTGAGGCGGAGAACTTTTCATAAGGCCCGGGTTAACAACGACCGCCACCAGTACTGGTAGCCAACAGGGTGCTGGCAGAAATTGGGCTACTGCTGGCCGAAGAAAAAGAGGAGGGGGAAGGCATGCCCAAAGGCAGGAAGAGAGGAGGAAGGTTAGGAATGTAGTACTGAGGGTAGGAACTTTGAATGTTGGCAGTGTGACTGGTATAGGGAAAGAGCTAGCTGATATGATGGAGAGAAGGAAGGTTGATATATTGTGCATGCAAGAGACCAGATGGAAGGGAAGTAAGGCCAAGTGTATAGGAGGCGGGTTCAAATTGTTCTATCATGGTGTGGATGGCAGAAGAAATGGGGTAGGAGTTATCCTAACGGAACAGTATGCCAAGAGTGTTTTGGAGGTGAAGAGAGTGTCTCATAGAGTGATGTTTATGAAGCTTGAAATTGATGGTGTAATGATGAATGTTGTTAGTACATATGCTCCACAAGTTGGGTGTGCGATGGATGAGAAAGAAAAATTTTGGAGTGAGTTAGATGAAGTGGTGGTGAGTGTACCCAAGGGTGAGAGACTAGTGATTGGAGCGGACTTCAATGGTCATGTTGGTGAAGTGAACAGAGGGGATGAGGAAGTGATGGGTAGGTATGGTGTTAAGGAGAGGAATGCAGAAGGTCAGATGATTGTGGATTTTGCGAAAAGGATGGACATGGCTGTGGTGAATACGTATTTTAAGAAGAGGGAGGAGCATAGGGTGATGTACAAGAGTGGAGGAAGATGCACACAGTTGGATTATATCCTATGTAGGAGGACCAGTCTGAAGGAGATTGGAGACTGTAAAGTGGTGACAGGGGAAAGTGTAGTTAGGCAGCATAGAATGGTGGTCTGTAGGATGATGTTGGTCATCAAGAAGAGGAGGAGGAGTGTGAGAGCAGTGCCAAGGATTAAATGGTGGAAGTTAAAAAAGGGTGACTGTGAGTTGGAGTTCAGGGAAGAGTTAAGACAAGCACTGGGAGGCAATGAAGATTTACTGAATAGCTGGGTAACTACAGCAAGGCTAGTAAGGGAGACTGCTAGGAAGGTGCTTGGTGTGACATCTGGACAGAAGAAGGAGGACAAGGAGACATGGTGGTAGAATTAGGAAGTACAGGAGAGTATACAGAGGAAAAGGCTGGCGAAGAAGAAGTGGGATTGTCAAAGAGATGAAGAAAGTAGACATGAGTATAAGGAGATGAGGCGCATGGCAAAGAGAGAGGTGGCGAAGGCTAAGGATAAGACATATAGAGAGTTGTATGAGAGATTGGATACTAAAAAGGGAGGAAAGGACCTGTACCAATTGGCTAGACAGAGGGACAGAACTGGGAAAGATGTGCAGCAGGTAAGGGTGATAAAGGACACTGAGGGAAACGTACTCACAAGTGAGGAGAGTGTGTTGAGTAGATGGAAAGAGTACTTTGAAGGGCTGATGAATGAAGAGAATGAGAGAAAGAGAAGGTTGGATGATGTGGGGATAGTGAATCAGGAAGTGAAGCAGATTAGCAAGGAGGAAGTAAGGACAGCTATGACGAGGATGAAGAATGGAAAGGCTGTTGGCCCAGATGACATACCAGTGGAAGCATGGAGGTGCTTAGGAGAAATGGCAGTGGAATTTTTAACCAGATTGTTTAATGACATTTTGGAAAGTCAGATGATGCCTGAGGAGTGGAGAAAAAGTGTTTTGGTACCTATCTTTAAGAATAAGGGTGATGTGCAGAGCTGCAGTAACTACAGAGGGATAAAATTGATCAGTCACAGCTTGAAGTTATGGGAAAGAGTAGTGGAAGCTAGGTTAAGAAGGGAGGTGTTTATTAGTGATCAGCAGTATGGTCAGAAGGAGTTGCATTGTGTCTTTCTGGACTTAGAGAAAGCATATGACAGGGTGCCTAGAGAGGAGTTGTGGTATTGTATGAGGAAGTCGGGAGTGGCAGAGAAGTATGTAAGAGTGGTACAGGATATGTACAAGGGTAGTGTGACATTGGTGAGGAATGCGGTAGGAGTGACAGATACGTTTACTGTGGAGGTGGGATTACATCAAGAATCAGCTCTGAGCCCTTTCTTATTTGCAGCGGTGATGGACAGGTTGACAGATGAGATTAGACAGGAGGCCCCATGGACTATGATGTTTGCAGATGACATTGTGATATGTAGTGAGAGTAGGGACCTGGTTGAGGAGACCCTGGAGAGGTGGAGATATAATTTAGAGAGGAGAGGAATGAAGGTCAGCAGGGCTAAAACAGAATATTTGTGTGTAAATGAGAGGGAGGGTAGAGGAATGGTGAGGATGCAGGGAGTAGAGTTGGTAAAGGTGGATGTGTTTAAGTACTTGGGATCAACAGTTCAGAGTAATGGTGAGTGTGGAAGAGAGGTGAAGAAGAGAGTACAGGCAGGGTGGAATGGGTGGAGAAGAGTGTCAGGAGTGATTTGTGATAGAAGGGTACCAGTCACAGTGAAAGGGAAGGTCTACAAGAGGGTAGTGAGACCAGCTATGTTATATGGGTTGGAGACAGTAGCATTGTCGAAAAGGCAGGAGTCAGAGCTGGATGTGGCAGAGTTAAATATGTTAAGATTTGCACTGGGTGTGACTAGGATGGACAGGATTAGGAATCAGTATATAAGAGGGTCAGCTCAGGTTGGACAGTTTGGAGACAAAGCAAGAGAGGCAAGATTGTGTTGGTTTGGACATGTGCTGAGGAGGGATGCTGGGTATATTGGGAAAAGGATGCTAAGAATGGAGCTGCCAGGTAAGAGGAAAAGAGTAAGGCCTAAGATGAGGTTTATGGATGTGGTGAGAGAGGACATGCAGGCTGTTGGTGTGAAAGAGCATGATGCAGAGGACAGGAAGAAATGGAAACAGATGATCCGCTGTGGCGACCCCTAACGGGAGCAGCCGAAAGAAGATGATGATGATGATGATGA
>NC_056735.1:1301713371-1301805871 GCF_019279795.1 Protopterus annectens
GGAGGTGCTGGACAGACTACAGAGGGTAAGGTTGACCATTAAGCTCAGCAAATGTATAGAGTGGGGAGTGGTAAGATCAGGCCAGAACCTGCCAAAATGGAAGCCATTCAGGAATGGCCTGCCCCTGTTACCAAAAGGCAGGTGAGGGCATTCATAGGGCCAGTAGGGTACTACAGAAAGTTTGTCCTCTGGCATAGTACCACAGCTGCTCCTCTCACAGACTTGACAAGGAAAAACAAGTCAGATAAGGTAGTGTGGACCCCAGCATGTGAGCAGGCATTCCAGGAGCTTAAAGGAGCTTTGGGAGGACCCTCTGTGTTATCCAGTCCAGATTACAGCAAATAATGTGTTGTGCAGGTGGATGTTTAAAGCCATGGGGTGGAGGCTGCACTTAAACAGGTTTCCACAGAGGAAGAAGAGCACCCAGTGGTATATCTCAGTCATAGGCTCCAACCCAGGGAGGAATGTTATGCAGCTGTAGAAAAGGATAGTCATAGTGTAGCACTGCAAAAGCTTCAGCCTTATCTGTATGGAAGAAATTCACTGTAGTTACAGACCACAATCCCTTCGCATGGCTACATTGAGCCAGCCAGCAAAATGCCAAGTTACTAAGATGGAGCCTAGGTTTGCAAGCATATGACAGTGCAACATCGCATTGGATTTAGCAATGTCAATGCAGATGGGCTCTCAAGACAGGGAATGGGATAAGTTATTCCCAGATAGGCTCAACCCTCTCAAGCAATGTTTCTTAAGGGTCACTTGAAAAACTAGCTTGAGTTTTCAGGGAAGGGAGATATGTGACACTGCCAGCCCAGCTATCTGGAATTTTTAAATAATCATATATTATTTGTGAATATTAATATGATTCACATGCTTGTCTCACAAATGTAAGAGAACAATATGCTATGTGGATATTAAACTAATGGTGCAGAAGTGTGTGTTGAACTGTATGATATGTACTGAGCTTCAAGAATGTAACCGCAGTGTACCCTACTGGAAAAGAACAGAAATGTATATAAACTATATACCTGTGCACATTTATGTTTTAATAGTAGAAGCTGGAACATACAGAGTTAACTTGCAAAACTTCAAGAAAATAAGTTGAAAAGTAATGTTTTTATGATTGTGTGTTTATCTCTCAGTTTCAGTGAAGGAGACAGGATGTCTAGAGCTAGAAGTTTCTTTCTATTGTCTTGAAACAGAAATAATTACTAGGTTTAAAATGTAACCTGTTTTTATTGATCTGTGACTTCCTAAAAGCTGCATCTCTGAGAGATAAGCATTTGTAACACAGAGGTGTTAGTCTCTGTTAGACTGGGAACTGAAGGCAGTTGACAGAGTGATGTCATCCTAGCTAATCCAGCAGTAATGTGTATTATTAATTTCAGAACTATATCAGAGAGTGAGTCTGTGCATTTTGTATCTTGTCTTGGATCTAGAAACCTCCATTCATTATCAGCACTACATTTGCCTTGCTCTGTAAGTAAGTTATTTAGGGCATGGTATCTTTTAGCTATAGATAGGGATATAGTAAAGATTAGTTTAAATGTTTTCTGTATTTATTTGAGACTGTCTTGTAATGTCATTTGAAAATATTTCCTGTGATTCTGAACTCTGTAGTTACTGTGTTGTTTGAGTATTGTCTTGTTATTTTATTATTTATTATTAAATATATTTAAACATTTTAATTGTGGCTGGTTTGTTTAGAGATATTTAAGCTCTTAAAGTACTTGCATATGTATTTGGTGACATGGTATAGGCCACTCCAATTGTCTTAGTCTTGGCCACACCATTTGGATAATAGTAACATTACACAATTGGATTGGGCACTCTTTGATAAGGGCCTTAGAGTAGCTGATAAGTAATAGTGGCTGGTGGTAGCTGGTACTACCTTATAGTCGGTGTAGAAGGGGGCATAGCTAGTAAACCTGTGCCAGCTTTTCCCAGGTGTGTGTGTGTGTGTGTGTGTGTGTGTGTGTGTGTGTGTGTGTGTGTGTGTGTGTGTGTGTGTGTGTGTGAGTAGGGCCACAAAGCACAGGTTGGACAGATAGGGTGCTGGAGGTTTTGGCTTGGCCACCTGGCCGAGATCTCAACCCTATAGTTATGCCAGTGGGGAGTCTTATTTGGGATCT
The DNA here is from genome assembly GCF_019279795.1 of Protopterus annectens. Taxonomy (NCBI): domain Eukaryota; kingdom Metazoa; phylum Chordata; order Ceratodontiformes; family Protopteridae; genus Protopterus; species Protopterus annectens. Next base: position 1,301,715,504 of record NC_056735.1, read on the forward strand.
GGAGAAAGAGGAAGAAACCAGCCCCAGACTGACTGTAATCTCTGTGTGCTCTTAAGGGAAACTGTACTTTACTGTGTGTGTTCTTGTCATCCTCCCAATGTGTACATCTCTAACTGGTGCTAGTGGTGAGGATTGAGGCTCCTTGATTACTGTGCCAGTGCAGGAGCATCACAAGTTGTATACTCGCCTCACCCATCACACACAGTTGAAAGCAGACAGATACACTCACATATACACAGGCACTTAAATGAAACCTTCTAAACCCCAAAGACCTCCTAGATGAAGTACACATAACAAATACCCTCAGCAGATCCTTTAAAAACACCTACATCAACACATACAGTCACATCTCGTGGAGTCTTTACTTCCAAGCCCATGAGGCAAGCCATCACACAATCCAACAATGTAGTCATTGGAGACTTCATTGTGAGGCACACTGATGTCCCTCTCACCATGTTGAGTAAGGAGAAAATTATGGTCATTTGTTTATCATTGGCCAGAATCTGCCACATTAAGCATGCACTTAAGTCATTGGACCACAAGTACCAGTATGAATCTGTCATAGTAAATGTGGTGTAAATTACCTGAGATGTACCTCCCTAGAATATATGAAGACACCCATCATGGAGCTATTAGAATATGTGTCCCAGCCTGGTATGAGCCTAGCACTAAGCAGAATTTTACCTTCTCCAAGGATGATACCACACTACAAACAGATGATGAGTGACTTTAATAATTGGCTTAGTTTTTGGTGTAAATCTAAGGGGGTGCAATATTTGCCATCATGGAAGAAGATGGTCAACAGACCATGCTGCTTTGTCAAGGATGGTCTGTACCTATCCCCTATAGGCTTTCAAATATTATTTTATATTATTTGTCTTTGTTTACCGGGAAACTCTGACTGAGTAATACCCATTTTCAGCAGAGGCCAGAGGAGAAAAGCTCCATTTGCATACACTGCATTATACTAAGTTCCAGTCAAATACAGAGTAGTTACATTTCTGTTTACATTTATATGCAAACAGTAATTACATTTTTATTTACAATTACACACAAACAGTTACATTTCTATTTACATTTATACAGAAATTGTAATTACATTAATACATATACATTCTAAGATTTTACAGAGGTGAAAGTTACTAAAAAGAAAGCATGCCTGCAACTTAGTGGATTGTACAGGCAGCAGTTATATACAGTAAACTCTCAGTTAACAGGAACTCAAGCAACCAGAAAAAATCGAAGAAATACAGTATACTTTTCATGTGTTGCACTGTCTGCCCCCCCCCCTGCAGAAACACACCTTATATTTTTAGAGTTTTAGAGTTTTAAAAAAGAAGATAGGAATAAATTCCCTTTCTCCCTAACCTACAAACAAGTCAAACCAAACAAATAGTATACGGTGCAGTACTAGTCAGGCCTATTTTTAACAGTAACTCTCAAGCAACCAGAAACTACAGTTATCCGGCATCTACCAATCCCCATGGGTGCTGGTTAACTGAGAGTTTACTGTATAAAAATTGTTTTGTCATTTCAGTAAGAGGTTGAGAATATTATGTTTAAGGAGAGGAATTGGATAGTATTCTCCAGTGAAAAAGTTTGAACCCTGTAATGAGCACATACAGGACCAGGATTGGTTAAGATGTTGTTTAAGCAGTGGTTTATAACTACTGAGTTTGCCAGAGAGTTTCATTTGCATGGGGATACTATTCCAGAGTTTAGCAATACACTGGGAGTAGAGCGAGTCTTCTGCAGCATTATTTGACTTATCTGTAAGTAATAAGAATTTGTTACTAGAAAGGAGCTCCCTTGCTAGACAGTAGGGTAGTAATAAGTTTTGTAGTGCAGGGTATTTTTCTGGAAGATAAATGAGTTTGTGTGCTGTAGTCAGTTGTGAACATGCTAGACAGTTGTGCAGTTCAAGCCAGTTTAATTGCTTTAAGCTAAGACAATGGTGGGTCCTATGAGAGAGACTGGTGGCAAATTTCTTTTCTTGAGTATTGTTTTAAGTTTATTAGGCTAGGTGAAGTGTATAAGAGAGTCAGCAGTAGGAAGGTGGTGGCTAGAGTTTTTCTTGCAGTATCTATAAGGAATCCATTAATCTTATAAAGGGAGCCTAGTTTCTGGTGAGTAGATTTAATGGTGTGCAATATATGCTGGCCATATTTGAGATTGTCATCTATTATAACACCTAGAAGTTGACTGTAATTTACAATTTCATTGACGGTATTATTTGTTGACTTTATAGTAAAAGATTGCTTTTGATTTTGGCAACTTTTTGAGGTGAAAAGCATTAACTTAGTTTTCTTGGAAAACAATCAGCAACAATAGAGCCCAAAAAACAGCAATATAGCAGAAACAAATATAAAATCCCTTGTGAACAAGGAGCAAAAGATCCAGGCTGAGAATGTATTCCAAAATAACAGCAAGAAATCCACAAATAAATGTTCAGGTACCAGTTTATTAACAGAGGACACAAGCGCTTTCACAGTTGCTTCTTCAGGTGTAACTCCTGCCATAAAAGCACGCACCTTATATACTCTTCCTAATTAGTCTAAATGATCAATTAACATACTAAAACATTTAAAGAGATAGTACACATAGAAATAATACCTAGTTGAGATGCATTTATATTACAAGATACACATACTAAAACATTTTAAAAGATAGTACACATAAAAGCATAAATACATATTATCTAATTGAAATGCATTTATAATGGTGGACAGTGAGATTATATACATTGTTATATTTTAACAATGACTGCCACCAGTACTGTTAGCCAACAGGGTGCTGGTGGAAATTGGGCTACTGTTGGCTGAAGGAGAAAAAGAGGGGGAAGGCATGCCCAAAAGCAGAAAGAGAGGAGAAAGGTTAGGAGTGTAGTAGTGAGGGTAGGAACTTTGAATGCTGGCAGTATGACTGCTGATATGATGGAGAGAAGGAAAGTCGATATATTGTGTGTGCAAGAGACCAGATGGAAGGGGAGTAAGGCCAGGTGTATAGGAGGTGGGTTCAAATTGTTCTATCATGGTGTGAATGGGAGGAGAAATGGGGTAGGAGTTACCCCGAAGGAACAGTATACCAAGAATGTTTTGGAGGTGAAAAGAGTGTCGGATAGAGTGATGTTTATGAAGCTGGAAATTGATGGTATAATGATGAATGTTGTTAGTGCATATGCTCCGTAAGTTAGGTTTGTGATGGATGAGAAAGAAACATTTTGGAATGAGTTGGATGAAGTGGCGGTGAGTGTACCCAAGAGTGAGAGACTGGTGATTGGAGCAGATTTCAATGGGCATGTTGGTGAAGGGAACAGAGGAGATGAGGAAGTGATGGGCATGTATGGTGTTAAGGAGAGGAATGCAGAAGGTCAGATGGTAGTTGTTTTTGTGAAAAGGATGGACATGACTGTGGTGAATACATATTTTAAGAAGAGGAAGGAGCATAGGGTGACATACAAGAGTGGAGGAAGATGCACACAGGTGGATTATATCCTATACAGGAGGGCCAGTCTGAAGGAGATTGGAGACTGTAAAGTGGTGACAAAGGATAGTGTAGTTAGGCAGCATAGAATGGTGGTCTGTAGGATGACGATGGTGATCAAGAAGAGAAGGACACATGTGAGAGCAGTGCCAAGGATCAAATGGTGGAAGTTGAAAAATGGTGATTGTGAAGTGGAGTTCAGGGAAGAGTTAAAACAGACACTGGGAGGCAGTGAAGAGTAACCGAATAGCTGGGTAACTACAGCAGAGATGGTAAGGGAGACAGCTAGAAAGGTGCTTGGTGTGACATCTGGACAGAGGAAGGAGGACAAGGAGACCTGGTGGTGGAATGAGGAAGTACAAAAGAGTACATAGAGGAAGAGGTTGGTGAAGAAGAAGTGGGATTGTCAGAGAGATGAAGAAAGTAGACAGGAGTATAAGGAGATGAGGAGCATGGCAAAAAAAGAGGTGGCGACAGCTAAGGATAAGGCATATGGTGCATTGTATGAAAGGCTGGACACTAAAGAGGGAGAAACGGACCTGTATCAATTGGCTAGACAGAGGGACCAAGCTGGGAAATATGTGCAGCAGGTAAGAGTGATAAAGGATGGTGAGGGAAACATACTCACAAGCGAGGAGAGTGTGTTGAGCAGATGGAAAGAGTACTTTGAGGGGCTGATGAATGAAGAGAATGAGATAGAGAGAAGGTTGGATGATGTGGAAATAGTGAATCAGGAAGTGAAACAGATTAGCAATGAGGAAAACAGCTATGAAGAGGATGAAGAATGTTGGTCCAGATGACATACCAGTGGAAGCATGGAGGTGCTTAGGAGAAATGGCAGTGGAGTTTTTAACCAGATTGTTTAATGAAATCTTGGAAAGTCAGAGGATGCCTGAGGAGTGGAGAAAAGTGATTTGGTACCTATTGTTAAGAATAAGGGTGATGTGCAGAGCTGTAGTAACTATAGAGGGATAAAACTGATCAGTCACAGCTTGAAGTTATGGAAAAGAGTAGTGGAAGCTAGGTTAAAAAGGGAGGTGATGATTAGTGATCAGCAGTATGGTTTCATGCTGGGAAAGAGCACTACGGATGTGATGTTTGCTCTGAGAGTGTTGATGGAGAAATATAGAGAAGGTCAGAAAGAGTTGCATTGTGTCTTTGTGGACTTGGAGAAAGCATATGATAGGGTGCCTAGAGTGGAGTTGTGGTATTGTATGAGGAAGTCAGGAGTGGCAGAGAAGTATGTAAGTGTGGTACAGGATATGTACGAGGGTAGTGTGACAGTGGTGAAGTCTACAGTTGGAGTGGCAGATGTGTTTAAGGTGGAGGTGGGATTACATCAAGGATCAGCTATGAGCCCTTTCTTATTTGCAATGGTGATGGACAAGTTGACAGACTAGATCAGACAGGAGGCCCCATAGATTATGATGTTTGCAGATGACATTGTGATCTGTAGTGAGAGTAGGGACCAGGTTGAGGAGACCCTGGAGAGGTGGATGTATGCACTAGAGAGGAGAGAAATGAAGGTCAGCAGGACTAAGACAGAATATGTGTGTGTGAATGAGAGGGAGGATAGAGGAATGGTGAGGATGCAGAGAGTAGAGTTGGCAAAGGTGGATGAGTTTAAGTACTTGAGATCAACAGTTCATAGTAATGGTGAATGTGGAAGAGAGGTGAAGAAGAGAGTACAGGTAGGGTGGAATGAGTGGAGAAGAGTGTCAGGTGTGATTTATGACAGATGGGTACCTATAAGAGTGAAAGGGAAGGTCTACAAGAGGGTAGTGAGGCCAGCTATGTTGTATGGGTTGGAGAAGGTTGCATTGACAAAAAGGCAGGAATCAGAGCTGGAAGTGGCAGAGTTAATGATGTTAAGATTTGCACTGGGTGTGACAAGGATGGACAGGATTAGGAATCAGTTTATTAGAGGGTCAGCTCAGGTTGGACAGTTTGGAGACAAAGTCAGAGAGGTGAGATTGCGTTGGCTTGGACATGTGCTGAGGATGGATTCTGGGTATATTGGGAAAAGGATGCTAAGGATGGAGCTGCCAGGTAAGAGGAAAAAAGGAAGGCCTAAGATAAGATTTATGGATGTGGTGAGGGAGGGCATGCAGGTGGTTGGTGTGACAGAGCAATATGCAGAGGACAGGAAGAAATGGAAACAGATGATCTGCTGTGGCGACCCCTAATGGGAACAGCCGAAAGAGAAGAAGACCATTATCTGTACATGACACTGATATACATGATGTGGACTTTTTTGTATAGCTATGCAATGCAAATTAGAGGCATGCCATTCATTTGACAAATGCTTTTAACATTGCCATGTAAATATGTCAATCCCTGTAGGAGACATAAGATGTGCATATCACCCTGTTTTCCAGATGTCGAACCATAATAGGGGAGATGATTGTCAAAAAAAAATTAGATTACAATAGAGGCTCTACACCAGAATGGACACAACCTGCTTGGACAGATGAGTAACACTGTGTAGAGGAATCAAGTATAGACAGATCAAACACATAATAAATTCCATGGGTGATCGCAAAAGACCTAGTGAGGCCTGTTGGTGACATTGCTCTGACACAATCCTCAGTGCTGTCAACAGACTCTGCCGCTATGAGAGTGCAAGAAATGCCACTGGTGCTGGGCCACCATTGCCTCCCTGAAGAGGTAATGATGTTCCTGGCCTCCCGTCATACCATCTGTCAAGATCATTGGATACCAGGTGTGGTATTGAGGTAAGTGTTCCAGGACATACCAGTATTTCCAAAACAAGTTTTCACGGAAGGACATTATTGCACAATTCTTAATGTATTGTTACATTTGTATTACAGCAGCAGAAATATGTATTTATTTATTTATTTATTTAGCATTGGTTTACCGGGATAATCAGACTGAACACTAGTGTCCATTTTCAGCAGAGGCCCAGGGAGAAAAGCTACTCATAGTACAAAATCAACAGTAGTTAATAATAACAGTTGTGGTTACAAAAGTTAAAATGAGTTAACAGTTGCTAAAAAGTTAAAAGATTTGCAAGTACAGAATAAGATGATTACAAAAAATGCAAGATGATTAAACAAGTGAAAGTAGGAAGATAGTTGTATAGGACTTATTGAATAATTTAGGGACAGAACAAATCTTAGATAAAAACAGATGACTGCTAGTGATTAAAATTATGTGACCTTAGCACATTAGTATTCACTAGGAGCATAAGGAAAAGAGCCTAAGTTCAGTGCAGAAATTAGACTTATAATTAACAAGAATAATACGGAAATGATACTCTTGCAATGTAATAAGAGTTCAAGGTGGGCTATAGCAGTAACATAGCTGGTTGGTGAGAATGTATGATTCAAAGTGTTGTATAAATGTGGGAGTGCAGGTTTGTAGCCTGATGTCAGGTAGAAAGGCTATTCCAGGTTTTAGCAATTTCACTGGGGAAAAGAGATTCACCAGAGCTGTATTTACATGGCATTTTTTTCAATCAGGGCTTTGTTGGTGGAACGTAATTGCCTATTTGATTTATGGAAATATAGTAGGCCAGTTAAGGCAGGGGTTTTCTCTGGGTAGTAGAGTATTTGGTGTGCCAGACTGAGTTGATGGTATCATAAAAGACTGGGAAATTCAAGCCAGTGTAAAGTAAGCAAGGACTTGCAGTGGTGGGAATGAGATTTGGTGATGGTTGCAAATCTGGCAATTTTGTTGTAACATGTGGAAAGTTTATTAAGGTCAGACATGTTTAGATTTGTTAGCACTGGTGATGCATAAAGTAATGTTTATAGGAAATGTGATCTGGCTATAGCAGTTCTCAATTCGGAAGTAAGGTACTTTTTGCAACAATACAGGGTCCGTAATTTTTTGCGGACTTTGGAGATACTTTGGGATAAAATATTTACATAATTTTAGTTGTTGATCAATTGTAATTCCAAGTAATTTTGCATCAGAGACTGGGGTGATGAGGGTCTTATAGGCTGACAATATAGAGAAGGTGGGTAGGTCATTAATCTTTATTGGGTGGAATAGTATAAGTTGTTTTTTTTTGGATTCAAAATCAGTTGAGATTTATTTAACCCGTTTTCAATTAATGCTACATTATGCCTTGTATATGCTTACTTTTGAGTGGTGTACATGCTTTTTTACATGACAGTGGCATTCCACCCCTCACCACCAGCAGTGGAGTCAGAGAATGACATATCAGGTAGGTTTTACTACTTGTAATGACATTATGTCATATGTGCTTGATATGTAACTGACAGGGCATATCTCTTTTATGTAGGCTCCATGAACCACCCACAGTCATGGTGATCTGAAAAGGTAATCAGCAGCACTTTTGTTATAAAGTTAGCCAAGTGTCAGTACTGTGCTGCATCTTTTGATTTCTGTGAATGTATATGACATGCATCATCTGTCTCTTTTTGCAGCATGTCTACTACCTGCCTCCTTCATTACCATGTCCACTGATCCTGAGGTGGGATATGATGTGCCTCACTCTGATAGTTTGGCCAATGGCACACAGACCACTGAATTGGGTTTACTGTCTAGCCTAGAAGGGGACAGACTTGTGGTTCATGGTATACCCTCTGATAGGGAGGATAATGTGTCCAGCCATTCTGATGATGTGGGGACATCAGATGATGGACATGAGGATGACTGTGACCCACTGTCCCATGTAGAGTCTGGAAATGATGGTGAAGTTTCCCCATGATGGCCTGCTACTGTCCATCAGACTACATGTGGGAGTGTAGCTGAAGTGCATGGAAATGTGTTAGCGGGTGTCCACATACTATTATGGCAAATGAACATTCACAGCGCTGTCTTAGCTCTTACATGGGTGCATTTGTCCATGCCACCAATTGTAAAGCACACAAATTGCATGTATTACATAAAGGGCAGGAGCACAGACATGGAGAGATCATGACACCACTGACTGCACAGCAGGACAGTGTGGTATCTGTTGCATACTCTACTGAAAGCCTTGTAACAGTGGTTCTAGAGCAGTGCTATACTACTAACTGGGTGTTACGTGCTCCCACTGTACTGAGAAGATTACCTACAGTGGGGAGAGGCAGATGCCCTCCCATTAGACCTACACATGACCCCCAAACATCAGTGTCTGTGCTGCAATGTGTCTGCACATCTGCTGTTGGTCTCTCAACTGTGAGCTCAGCAGTCACATCCAGACAGACACATCACAGTACTGTTCATACCCACACTGAGCCCTAAAATGCTAGTGTCATCATATCCAGCTCCTTGGTACAGAACCATGGGCCAACTGGTTCTGGACATGGCAGGAGCAGCCAGGATTGTAATGTGTGACATCAACATGGGTGCTTAAGACTACATTTGAACAACAATGAGATGATCTTATGTGTGTCCTGTTGAATCATACTGACCCTGTGGCAATGATGACTGCTGTGCTGACCACTGACTAATTTATCTGTAGGTGGTTTTTTAAATGTCTAATGCCATGGTGTCTTTCTGATAATTTTTCTGACCTAGGTGACAAGCTCTGACATATAGTGCTTGTTTTGTCACTGGTATATGTTAATACATATATTGATGATAATAATGCTATACATGACTGTCTCTATGTTTCTATATTTGCATCCCTTGCTAGTTGACATATAGCATATATTTACATGGTTAACAGCAGGTTATCTGTGTCATACAGCATTGATTGCTACATTTCACATCTCCTTGTTGCCTGCTTTTCTCTCATACACAAGTATGCCTCTGTATATATACCTTTGTTACTTATGCATTTAAATATGGTACTGCACATGCCTCACTATCAGCTTCCAATGCACTTCTATGGACCTGTACCCATTTTCAATCCCTATGCTGACAAGTAGTCCCCATGTGCACCTTCCCATATCTCACTGATTCCACACACATTTATTGACCTATGTTTCTGTACCTCCAACACTGATGCATGTTCCATGCCTGTTGTGTAGTCCCTGACATTGATGCTCTGCATGTTTGTGTGCATTCTTAATTCTGAGTCATGTTTCAGCAATAACCTGTGCATTGAAGCTTCATCTTCTGTGTGACATTCCATGTCAGCCATCAGATGTCAGACTTGTTTGTGTTTATTTTCTCTTTGGCTGGTCTTTGAATGTTTGTAATTACTCATTGGTACAGAACACACAATGCTATGCATGATGCATGCATGTTAGTGTACAGCCCTGCTTTTTGGTTATGTTTGTGCTAATACGTTCCCATGCACTGCTTGGACCTATATTTCTTGTGGTACTGGCTATTTTATGGCTACCTTCCCATGGTAGTTATCCGTTTGATGATATCCTACCGGTCCAATGACACCTTCTGTTGTGCACACCTCCTTTGTCCCACACATTTGCCTGTGTGGTTCTCTTTGGTGATGTACCTTGCAGAGAGATTTCCTGTGGCAATGTTTCCTCTGTATACATCCAGATGTGTTTCTTGCTGATTGTTGTATATATGTCCTTACTGGTATACCTTATGCTTTTGTTGTGTATGATTTCAGTGTGGACAATTAATGGTTTCTTTCCATTAGTTGTGCTCTGTGCTGCTGTTGTGGGGCAACAAGAGATCTTCACTGTTTAGTCTGTGTACATTTGTACATGTGGCTTGCCATGACTCAGAGTTGTGTGTCAGGTGCTGCTGTGTTGCCTGAGCTAGGACATATGGCTGTATCCTCCAATGCCCATGTCTTTTTTTCTCACTCCTGATCATCCTGTGACAACTTCAACATGCTATCATCAGACATCTGAGGTTCTTGGTGTAGGTTACCCAGAGCTGTAGCTGGCAAGCTACTATATTTTGCATTTTCTGACGTGTATTATAGTGCACCCCCAGATGTGTCTGAATCTTGAGTGTTGCTTTCAGCACAGCAAACACTGGTTAAGTAGTGCTCAGTGGTGTTTCATGTGGCTGTGTGTGCTCTGTTGTATGCATCCTCAGCAGCCACTGCTAAAATGACCTGCACTGGAGGGATGCTGATAATCTTTGTCGGAGAGTTGCCAAGGTTGCCAAGCTGCTGAGACAGCCAGTGGATGCCTACAGTAAGTCTTACAATCCTAGGTATACCTGGATATCCCTAAGGAAATCAGAGATATGGTTGTGTCCCATATGTCAGATATATGCCTTTTAAAACCATTACATAGCTGTTCTGTCATTTAGCTCATCTGTATAATTGAGAAGACAAGGTGACTGTTTTCTCTGCTATTATGTATTCCATTCCCTTTCCATAGGGATTATGTTTTTATTATTTAATATTGTTTATCATGTACATACTAGTCAACATTTTAGATGCTTCTGTTTTCCAATATGTAAGGATATCATTCAAACATTCAGTATGTAATATATCACTGATGCCAATAGCACCTGGGCTGCTGATGATTACGCATTTCTCCATTACCATAATAATTCAACAGTATCACCCAGTCTACCTGTGTATGCGTGAATAGTAACTCATACAAACATCTGTTAGTCCATTCTGCTTTGCAAAGTGAACAGTATTATTAAAATCCTATTTCTTTAACTCAAGAGCACTGCATGTCTAATTTTCTAAACATATATTCTATGTTGTAAAACTTGATGCTATCTGACAGTTTTGTGGAGCATGAGGGCCTATAGCATTTATGTGTAGATGTTTCCATATTATCTGTTATCCCCAGGAATGCACATATGCACACAATAGTAATTTACTAAGAAGGAATGTGTGATGTGTGCTAGCTCATCCTGTAAAGCAACAGTCCAGTGTGCATATATCTTGGCTAAGACTGAATTCAAATCCATGTAGGGGATAGCTGTCATTATATTCAGATTGTAGCATCCATGTAAAAGTTTTGAAGATGCTGCTATACATACCTGCTTATTGATATTACTGGTTATTTTGAAAATGCTTATGAGTACAGCATTTATTTGTCAGATTTCTACGAATATCTGTGTAATGACAACATAGGTCTATAAGAACAGAAACAAACATATTCCATCACAGCAGTGCTAGCAGGTGGGATATGTTTCGGTCATAGCAGCTGTTTTACTACAGTTTTATGTGTAAAACATTGAACAGAGTTCTGCAAAAAGAATGTGGAATATGACAACAATGGCAACTTGAATTTCATGTATAAGCATTTTCTTGTTTATTAATACAAATTCAACATCCTTTTCATACTTATATTTGGAGGCAGTGAGATATACATATACATTTTTACTGTAGGACAGGGACATCCCCTCATATCAGGGATAATTTTGAGGTATAATTTGTAATCTCACAACAAATATATGTATATATTTGATGTCTTTCCACATAAAATACATTACTGTGTCTGTGATGTACATGAATTTGTAGTTGTCTGTTAGCAGCTGTATGTTATGTGACAGTGTTCCACTGTCTGAGGTATGAAACTTTATAGTTGTGCTTTTGTGTTGTGAACACTGTGCTGACATGCATTCATGCTTCCAGTTTTATTTTTATAAATGCACTGCACATTGTACTTGTAAAGTGTAAACCATGATCTCTATTCCTACTTTATCCATACACATTCATACCTACAATATGTTTAACTGCATTTCCTTTACACAATTACAGGGAAGATGAATCATCTAGGTCTGAAGATAGCTGAAAGTTGCAGGTTTGAATCTCAGGTCCTCCAATCTGTGTTCAATTCTCCACCAATATTTAAATGACTATGTATAGATATTCTATAATGTTCTTCAGTTTGAGCTGTCAATGTATTTCAATCTTATTTTATACCTACATCATTCATGTATACTTTTTACTTTTTGTAGGTGATTAAGAGCATGCTAAGAATCAGGCCAAGTGCATTGAGCGGATGCACAGGCTGGAGGAGCAGCACAGAGAAAGGCATGTTTTGAGTTTGATGTTTCACATACAAGTCAATAGTGATTTATCTGCTGTTTATAATGCAGGTGTTGTTATACTTGTATGTGTGACTATAATATTCTGGGACTGCTCTGTTGTGTATCGCCTGCCTATTCACATACTAACATACTGAATGGGTGTCTGCTTTGTCGGTATTCACATTCTAGCTGATGGAATGTCTGGCATACCCTTCAGTTTAACATGAGTATTGCATATGCCTAAAACACCTTTTGTGGTTTGATTAAAACACACTTGTATCCTATGTTTAGGAATATTTGTGTACACAGGCATTCCTGTTCAACATTTCCAACTGTATGTTACATAATCAGCAAGTATAATCATGCTAGTTGCATTTTGCAGAATCATACATAATGATTGCTAATAAATGTATGTGGGATATGTAAGTGTGCTAGCTTTGCACCTTGTCATGCTTAATGATGGCTGATAAACAAGCGTTCATGTAATGGCAGGATTTATACTGGTCAGCTGTGTTATGCATGCCATGTCATGACCTGGTGTAAGCTGCTCACATTCTGTGATGGATACAGTGGCCCTGATGTGAGACAGTATTGAAAACATCCATAAATATAGATAATAGAACATAGGGAATTTGTTGTGTGGATGAAGAGCCATCCGCATCTGCTAGGAGAAAATATGTGTATTATATTTCTGCATAATCATTTTAGGCCATTTCATCTGAGAATGTGTTTTTAATGACACCTGTGTTATACCTTTATTCGCATATGTAGACATCACTTGCTGACAGAATGTTACATAATATCTGTTAGATTTCAGATGTACACATCAGTTTCTGTTTAATGTCAGCTATGATTTTCACAGGAATTTGAGGCCTAATAAACATGTGGTTTTCAGTGTTATGGTTTTGATTACTGACATACATCACATGGTGGTACACTTGACTATAGCCATGATGTCTTCCAAGGTTTCCTACTGACTGTTTTATGCCTGTGCATTGTGTCTCAGGGGGTAAGTTATGTAGTCATATAGAAGCAGGTATGTATATGTTTCTTTCTTTCTTTCTTTCTTTCTTTCTTTCTTTCTTTCTTTCTTTCTTTCTTTCTTTCTTTCTCTTTCTTTCTTTCTTTCTTGTGTTGTGATTGAACTTGACAGAGCATGTGGCCCGTGGCTCATCCATCGGATATCAGAGACAAGTGCATGCCAGACCACTGCCCAAGTCATCCAATGATGATGATACTGACCATGACAAAGATGAGGATGATGACAAGGAAGCTGGTAGTAAGTACTGTATGTGTGATCACAGCCAGGTCCAGCACTAGGCGACCTATGCAGTTGCCTTGCACCCTGCTGGCTTGGAGGATCCCCCAGCTGGCTGAGAGGGGCCTGCTGGCTGGGTTGCTGCCACAACATTTACTTTTTTATTTAAAAAAACTTACAAGTCTTCTTTAAAGGCATTCATCTTTAAGAACATCCTCTGTGTTCAACTTTTACATCTAGTCATGCATACGCATGTACACACACACACACACACACACACACACACACACACACACACACACACACACACACCTACTGTCAATTGCATCGACACAAGCACCTGCTGATTCTGCATCCATGTGTGGAAATTAAACACACAACCATTCCAATGTAATTGGTAAGGTACTTTTTGTGTGTGAGTGTAAAATACCCTGAATGCTAAGTCTATTTTCATTGTGAGACTATAGTTTTGTTTAACAAATGTCTGTCAGTGTTTGTGCTATAAATTTTGAAATAAAAGTTTTAATTAAATCCAAATATTTGTAATCATTTTAGAAGTCAAGAAGAAAATAGTATGCATACTGACAGGTTTGCACAGTGTTTATGGTAACTGGGCAGAAGTATCCAGGTAAAGGGACACTGGAATGGATTCAGGAGGGCTGGGGGCTGCTGTGGGGGGGGTGATCCATTACCCTGCCAATGGCACCATTTCACCATGATCTGGCTGTTTGTATAATCCACTTGTGTAATGCAGCTACCAAGTTGTTTGCCATATAAGTGACTGGATTGTATAGGCACATTTGTGTATGCATAGCATTTTGCTGCTATGCTTATGTGATACATGGCCAAACGTACACAGCGGATGTCATGTGACATTTAACGTTATATTGCAACAGATGCATGACACACATTACCACATTAGACTTTCATTAAACATTCAGATTCCTATGAGTATTGGCACTTAACATGCTTCTACTGCTGCAACAATTCTACTGCATACATGTGTGGGATTGGCAGCATCTCGTAAGCATGTTGTTCATAATCCACATATACAACAGTGGTATGGGTATGATTTGTGGATTGCAATGTCATGTATGTTCAACAGAAGATCATGTCCTTGCCCCTGTGTTTTGGATGACACTTGTCATGCTGTCACACTGGCATACTGGGATAGCGTGTGGCATGTGATGGCAATGATGGTGCCATATTATTTCATATAAAAGTGTCTTCTACATATGGGCAGTCCTCCTTTAATGAATACATAGATCACCAATGTACCATTCATGTATAAAATCGGTAATGATAATATACTTGTGTGTTACATATTAACTAGTGTGCATTATCAAAATTCATGTGCACAATCTGATTTCGGTTATGTAGCATTAGTCATATATTTGTGACCATATATTATTACATATCATTAGTGTGTGTATGTGCATTGACATTGCTTTCCAATATTTTCCTGTTAAGCCAATGAAGGTCATATATATATATATATATATATATATATATATATATATATATATATATATGTATGTATATATATATATATATATATATATATATATATATATATATATATATATATATATATATATATATATATATATATATATATATATATATATATACACCTACACCTGTGTGTTGCCTTTGACATGGCATATGTCTATGAAATATTCATTCCATTACACATCTGTTTGGGTTGTGTAGACGTACTTGTAGATGTAGGTAGCACGCATTTTGCTGCTTTGCTGTTTGTCTTTCACATGCATGGGTGGAGGTTTAATTCAGTACTCTGATTGTATTCCTCAGCATGTCATGGGCTGTATTTGCTCATCTGTGCTGTTACTTGGCTAACATTTGCACTGCTGACAAACTACTCGGGTACTGGAATCAAAATCCAGTGTGTACTGTGATCTCTATTTATTACTCTACAATACACAACTGCTAACAGTCATACACATCCAGGTATGACTGCCACACAGTTTTAGACATGTCATGTGATACTGAATAGGTAAATATGTATTTCTGCATTTCACCATGACTGTATGCCACCCCACCCTGTTTGTCAACATTCCATTGCCCGTATTGTAAATTGTGCCATCTGCGTAACTTACCTTTCCTTAATGTTTATTTCTGTCCTTTGACTGTCATGTGCTGTGATATTTGTTATATGTGTATACCTGCTATGTTTGCCTTCCTTTACTCTTTCCCTGTCTTTACTTAAAGTAAAATTGGGGCCCATTTCCACAAAAAAAAAAATTGCCCATGCCCCTCTGGCTGCCTCAGATTTCCCTGTTCCAACATGCCTCTTGTGTGTCCTTCTTCTTCACCCGTACCACAACTCTGCTTTTCCATTTCCTTGTTTCCTTGGGTGTGTGCATTACCTATATTCCCCACACATGTCCCACACCCATTGTAAGCTTGGTCATAGGGCCATGATTGCCCTTTGCCTTTATTAATTTTTTAACAGAAATTTTACGAGTTCAATTGGAATCCATAAGTGAAAACAAGTATGTTTTATTAGTACATGACTTACAGAGACATCTGTAGTTGTCTCTGGTCTTACCGGAGAGATTGATGAGGATATGTGTGACTTTTGAATGTCATGCAGCTTAGACTAGAATAGTATAATTTTCATAACTTTGTTAATATACATCATTCTTTATGAGACAGCTTTCATGACTTAGAGAGTGGCTGTGTCTGTTATACATTGTGCTGTTGCTGCTGCAAAACTCTGTTATGTGCCAAGATATTCTAAGTTCACTGAGGCATATTTACATTTATGTTTATTTTATTTTACATTTGTTAACTGGGAAATTCCGAATGGATCAGCTCCATTTACAGAGGAGGACAGGGAGAAAAGTTTCGACTTTGGTCCAACAAAAGAGGCAATATAGTAAAAAATAAAAAATAACAATAAAAATAAAATATAATTTATACAGTACTGTGCAATCATCATGAGAAAAATACAGTGTGGAGTAGACATTTAACAATACACACAGTGAGATTAAGCATCACATATTGGATGAAGTTAGGCAATTTCCAGCACTTAGACATTTACATTTACATGTAATGTAAGGTGTATACTGCTGTGACTAAGGAAAGGAGCAGAGGCCCTCCAAGAGTAGTAGCAGAGAAACTGGCTGTGTTTTTGAATGCAGATGGTTAAGGTGAGTAGTTAGGAAGTTGGAAAGTGAAGGGGGAGATAGAAGAGTGAGGGTAAGTTAAGTGATACAGGGGCATAGCCAGGTATTGAGTAGATGTGAGGGAGTTTGTGAATTGTGGGGTGGTAGGGGCAGTGGTCAGAGAATGGGGAAGAGAGTTCCAGTTTTTAGCAACGGTGTGGGAATGGAGTGCTTTCCCTGCAGTATCGTTTGCCCTGGTGATGCAGGGGAGAGATTTTTCACTAGATCAGAGATGCCGATTTGCAGTGTAGTGGGTAAGAAGATTGGATAGTGAAGGTTTTTTTCAGGGTACTTGACATATTACAGGCTTATCTGCAACTTTAGTGCTGATATTCGCAAAATGCACTGCAATCCAAAAACTTTATGGAATCTGTTTCTTTATTCATTACATTTATTGAATACTTGTGGAATCCAAATATTTCCAGTACTTTAAACACATATTTCCTAACTGAAGAATGGAAAGCTTTTTACTGTAGAAAAACTAATTATCACTAAGTTTATCAGCTACTTAATAACCAATTGAAGTCAAAAACTGTATCACTATTTTAGTCTATTTATCAAATGTGAAATAAATATTTTAGAATTTGTATTTAAAGTGTAGTTTAGCTAAACAGAATGCTGGATATTTGCCTTGTTTTAATATTAAGCTTGTTAATGTGTATTTCCACGAATAGAGTAAACTATTCTAATGCTCAACACCTAAAAGACATTTCTTGTTAAATATATACATTTTGAGGAACTACATTACAACTCTCAACTATTATTTCATCAGTTCTTTTAGCTCTATTGCCTTTTCAAGTTGTAATTCGTTCATTTATTGCTGAATGGCTTTTAAAATATCTGTAATACTTGTATGTGTTAATTTCGTTTTACATGCTAGAGCGTCTTCTGCGTGGAGACATGTGTGAATGGGTGTGCCTTTGTTGAAGGTTGTGTGTCAGGCCTGGCAAGCCGGTACATAAAAATCAACTGCCAATCATTAGCGGACCGGAGTTCCGCTGTGGCAACCCCTAACCGGGAAAAGCCGAAAGACACAAACAAACAAGTTAGAAAGGAGTCTAAAATGATTTAGTCTATTGCAACTCAACTTTGTTAATATTTTCATAATATTTAAACACTAGTAGAATATCCTCTATAGCTGTCACTTTCCTACTACTTTTGTGCATCTGAGTATTGTATATGGCTCACTGCTCATCCTATTCAAAACTTTGGACCTACTTGCTATCTCATATAAGTGTGTAGGGCATATAGAGCAGGAGTATAATTTAACCTTTTGTAAAGCTTCTACTCCTTTGCAAATGTTATATTTGTTGAGAATTTGTATTTAGAACTTGTTGATGATGTTGTGACACCCCTGCACTGGCCCAGTAATCAAGGATCCTTAATCCTCACCACTGGCAACAGTGAGGGATGTACACAATGGGAGGATGACAGGTACAAACACAGTAAAGTGCAAATTCCCTTAAGATCACACAGAGATCACAGTCAGTCTGGGGCTGGTTTCTCCCTCTCTCTCCAGATCCCTAGTAAGACTCCCCACTGGCGCAGCTATAGAGCTGAGTCCTTAGTCAGGTTTCCAAGCAAAGTCCTCCCAACACTCTTTCTGTCCAACCAGTGCTTCGTGTCCCTGCCCAAGTAGCTCTCACACACACACACACACATGCATGCACACACACACACACACACACACACACACACACACACACACACACACACACACACACACACACACACACGCACACACACACACACTTTGAAACCCTTATGCCCAGACTATAAGGTAGTTATCACTGCCATCAGAACCCTGTATCAGCTACTTTAAGGCCCTTACCAAAGGGTGACCAGTCCTACTGTGTAATGTTACTATTATCCAAATGATAGTTTTTTGACCAAGCACCAGACTATTAGGAGTGACATATACAGTGCCACCAAATAGATATGCAAGCACTTTAAGAGCTTAAATATGTGTTATAAATATCAGCCACAAAGATAGGTTTAAATATATTTAATAATAAATAATAAAAGAACAAGACAATACTCAAACAACACTAACTACAGTGTTCAAAATCACAGGAAATATTTTAAAACAACATTGCAGCACAGTCTCAAATAAATACAGAAAACATCTAAACTAATCTTTATTATATTCCTGTCTATATCTAAAAGAGATTACTGTACTCTGGTTACTTAGTATTAGCAAGTGATGGATGTTTCCAGGTCAAAGACAAAATACAAAATGCAAAGTCTCTTTCTGAGAGAGTTCTTAAATCAATATCAAATATTACTGCTGGGTTAGCTTGGATGACATCACTTTTCGTCACCTGACTTTAGTTCCCAAGCTAAAACAGAAACAAACATCTCTGTGTTAAAATATATATCTTTCAGCTGTGCAGCTTCTAGGAAGTCATAAGGCAATAAAAACACTTTTACATTTTAGACCTAGTAATTACTTCTCTCCAAGACAATAGAAAAACCTCTAGCCATAGACATTATGTCTGATTCACTGAAACTGAAACATAACACAATTGTGAAACAATTTCATCTAATTTTCTTGAAGTTTTATAAGTTAATCTTCTATGTTCCAGCAAGGTATGCTGTGGTTACATTCTTGAAGCTCAGTAAATAGCATACAGTTCTGTATAAATCATATCGGTATTCACAAATGACATAGAATTATTTACAAAATTCCAGATAGCTGGACGAGCAGTGTCACATATGTTATAAAGCCTAATTTAGCCTTCATTAATAATACTCTTGAAGTACTTGCTATAGACATACATAGTTTAAAATTTCTTGTATTAGGATATGTGAGCCTCTAGGAAAATCTTGATCATCATGCTGTAAGACTTTAAATTGTGAGACCTGGACCATTTTGAATCTCATACATTTCATTATGGTAAAATACATTCTGAACTGATAAAGTGTGCATTGCAAAAGTGAGATTGGGCTGCAATGAGTGGTAACACTGAAACTGATTATGGTTGTAATCTGTTAGCAAAATTATTATATGATAATCTTGGGATTACTTCAAAGAATACATACAAAGAGTCATTGAAAAGCAGATTGCCAAAATGGTGGAGATGAAAATTATTTAAATTGTATAAAAGGAAACAAATATGCTTCCATGAATTTAGGAGATATTCTACAAGAAGAAATAAGGCTATGTTAAGTATTTATTATTAATAATATAAAATATAAAAAAGATAATTTTGGAAAGAGATTAGTAAAAGCTGAGAATAAAAGTATATTAGAATTATATTAACTCCTATAAAACCAATAAAAACTAAAATATCACTATGAAGCTGGGTGAGCTTATTTGTAACTAATCCCTCATTAATAGCTAATGCCTTCACTTATTTATTTATTGTCTTTTGTTTACTGGGAAAAATCCAACTAGACACAAGTCCCATTTTGAGTATAAGCCTGGGGAGAAAAGCTTCACATAAAATACAAATTTACAATGAACAATAATAAAAAATTAAATACCTTAAGCATTACTTTGTAGGTGGTACTGAGACAAATAGTAAGACATTTATCACATACTTTAGAAGTTACATTATTTTACATAAGTCAAAGACATGTTAATATGTAATAGATGGAGATACAGGATCAATTATAATGCATATAGGTTCAGTATAAGTATATTGACATTAATAAGGTAGGATGTTGTTCTAGGGTAGGTGTGGGTGTAGTGGATGCAGCTGGGAGTAGATAAGGTAATTAGGTAGTTTGAGCCAGTGTAGGTGCTTCAGTGCTAGGCAGCAGTGTGAACAGTTGGTAAGTTTAATGCAGCCTTAACTATTTTATTGCAACAAACCTCTAATTAACTTTTATGGTGGAGTGATGATTATTCAGGATGAATTCTGCACAGGGAAGTGAAGGGAGTAGATAAAATACTTTGGAAGGAAACACCACGCTGCTGGGTGCAATTCTTTTATTCTACAATAAAACGACGTACAGCCAGACGATAAATGACATGAACGCTCACAACTTTAAAATTGCATTTTTGTCACTATAAGGACTTCTTCAGATGAATGCATACCATTTAGTTGTGCCTAAATTTATACTCAATTCAATCATTCATAACCAACCACAAAGCAGACCTCATTAAAAAAATACATACTTAAAATTGTGTTTACTAAAACATACAAATGTAAAATATGAATGAATAAATGTTTACCACATTACAAAACCATTTTAAAACAATAAATACTACTTTTAAAATTGTAATAAAATTCATATTCATATTTATACGGCACAAATGGTTTAATTAAAAAACTACAGGAACATGCATTTTTTGCAGCTGGTTCTTTCTTCCATATTAATTCCGTTTGCTATCTAGTGGACAAATAAAGTATTGCACCTTAAGATTACAATTTTGCTGTTCTTAATTTTAAAACTGGACCCAGTGATACTGCTTCATTTAAACCTAGAGGCTTGGTAGCGTCTAAGGATAGCTGCTATTGTCTGGCTGTATGTCGTTCTATTGTGGAATTAAAGAATTACACTCAGCAGCATGGTGTTTCCTTTCAAAGTGCTCTTTTTAACTGTTTTATGGACGTTTTTGTGGTGAGCACTTTATTTCCCATTTTCTCTTTTATTGGAGAAAATAAGATGCTGCTAAAGAATTCATAGAGTAGTTAGTGAGAAGCCCAACCTTTGGTGAGTTTTCTTGATGGCTTGAGTGATGTGTTGATCATATTTTAAGTTATCATTAATGAAGAGACAAATAAGCTTTGTGTCGGAGACTGTTTCAATATTTAGTGATGAGATGTTGAAGGAATATTTCTGAGCTGACACAAATTTTGGTAAAAATAGTATTATTATTTTTTTTTTCATTTAAAAGTAGTTGGTAGTCATCTAGCCAGGCCTCAGCTGAGGAAAAGGAGTCCTGGTTTCATCTTGTGGAATGGTGGTAGATATAGTCCAGAGCATATGAGTGTGGTGTCATCTACATATTGTACTATGGGGGCTTTGGTAGCTTTGTGAAGATTATTAGTGAATATGTTGAATAGTAAAGGGCCTAGAATTGATCCCTGAGGTACTCCAAAAGAGACAGGCAGAAAGGGGAAGAGATCTAGCTTCCATTTTACAGTCTGGAGTTTGTTGGTGGGATAGCTGTGAAACCAGTTGTGGAATGAATGGGAGAGTCCTAGGGAGAATAGTTCATTGAGCAGGCATTGGTGTGAAACTGTGTCAAATGCTTTTGACATGTCTAAGAGGGTAGATACTAGGTTGTTGGTGTTACTATTTAGAGTTTAAGATTTCAGTAAAATTGAGCAGTACTGGAGCTGTGGTGAGGTTAAAAACCATGTTCAGTGTTGGAGAGAAGATTGTTATTCTGTAGATTGAAATGGGGCTGGGAATCAATGCATTTTTCTAGTATTTGGGAGAGCCGAGATACAATGGCTATATGTCAGAAATTAGAGAGGTTGGTGGATGTTCCTCTTTTATGTAGAGATATGATGTGGAATTTTTTCCCAGATGGTAGGGATGAAGCTTTCTGTTATTGATTGTGTTTTGAGTATAGATACAAAGCATGCTATGTCACTTGCAGCAATTCTGAGATATTCTGGTGGAAGGTTGTTAGCAACTGGTGTGGATTTTTTTTTTCATTTTAGGAAGTGTTTTTGATAAATACTAGTTGGGGGGAAAGGGATTTTGGTGGTGAAAGTACTTTTGGGGATAGTGAGAGTGTATGAAATGTGTATTGAATTGTGTAGCTATAGGGACTGAGTTGGTGAGGAGTTGTAGTTTGGCCAGGTTGTAATAGTCCTTTGATTCTGTTCCAGAAAAGCAAAGGGTTCTGTTGTTGGTTGTCTTGGAACTTGAGAAAGTATTTAGTTGAGCCTGATGTGGTATCCTGTTTAGAAAGGTTCCTAAGCTGTCTAAAATATTGATGTTTTTGTGGTATTTTGTCTGTAGACCATGCTTTCCAAGCTTTATCTGTGTTTAGTATGAGTTGCCTGGTTTCTCTTTTCAGTCATGGGGCTGGGTTAGATTTGATTTGTTTTGATGTGAGGAGAGTTAGGTTGTTTAGTATGTTAAGGAATGTGCTATTAAAGTGAGTAATGGTGGCATCTACGGGTAAGTATTTTAGAATATCCCAGCTGTATTTATTGACGTAGCTAATGAAGGTGTCATTATGAAAGGAGAATGGTGTGTGCATGTTATTATAGATTATGTGTTTATGTGCATGATTAGATTGGATTTTCTTACTACAAATGTTGGTAGATGAACACTGGTGGTGTCAGGCTGGCAGACAGCAGTGTTAATTCTGTCAGTAGTGGTGGTGAATTCAGCCTAATGTAGACTCTCTATTAGTGCATGTCTATTCAAGTAGCAGTAGTAATAATTTTGGGGAAAAAACAAAGAAATTGATGGAGAGTGTGGGAGAATCAGAGTTGATAAGCAGAAAATCTATATTAACATAATAGTGATAATGGTTTCCTTATTAATTTTATGAGAGATCCAATACAGAATTTCTTCAAGTAATGGGATGTTGTTTCCAGGAAGGATATTGATGGCAGTGATGCATATTCTCTTGTGTTTGTTGATTTGCAGGAGAGAGAGAGATAATTATTTCAGCAATGGGAAAGTTGGGATGAATGAAGGAGTAGGAAGTGATTTCAAGGTGTGTTTGTATATCATAGCCTGCCATTAGCGTTCTTATGCTGTCTGTCATTTCTAATTATGTTGTAGCTTGGGGGACTTTAGACCTGGTTTTAGCCAGGGTTCCATGGTTATTAGTGTGTCAGGGATGTATGAGGCTATATAGGCATGCAGTTTTGGTAGTTTATTATAGATGCTCCTAAGATTTAAGTACATCAAAAGTAGACTATTACATTTGGTTGAGTGGAAGAGAAGTAAGGGAGGGGGGGTTAGATGAGGTGGTAGAGTTGGAAATGTGTACATAGTGTCAAGGATTAGGATGTATATTACCATCAAGAGCAAGCTTAGATGAGAGGTGTGTGTAGTGAAATAATTTTTTTGAATTTAGTTTTCACCTTTAAATTATCTATGTATAGTGTGGGTTCTTCTTTAGTGTATTTGTAATTAAATAAAGTATGGGATGTGATATAGTATAGGTGGGGTATTATAAGATGGAGGGGGGGCTAAGTTAGAATAATGGTGTATTGTTCTTGAGGTAACAGTGAGGTTGGGTAACAATGGAGTGTGATAAAATGTGGCATGGCCAAGAATACATAGAATTAGTAATAGTAAGTGAGAGGGTAGCATAATGTAGTTAGAATAGAAAAAGGTAGGTGTGAAGAATTTAATAAGGAGCAATCAGTAGGATAACTTAAGGTACTGGTGTTTAAATAGGGGTGGGTGGATTGGAATAGTAGGGGGAAGAGAAAAAGTAGAGTGAAAAGGGAAGGATCAAAAGGAAGGTGGTGTTATGTAATAGTGAATCTATGAACCTAATAAAGATGTGTATAAGAGGAAAGACCAAATAAGCTGTCTGTAATATACATGATTGGTTGTAGGTATCGAGTGGGTGTTCTTAGGGAAATAATAATATACTTCTAAAGACATGCATCTGGAGCATTTCTCCCCGGGCTTCCTCTGAAAACAGGCTCTGTGGGGCCTAGTTGGACTTTCCCGGTCAACAAATGTAAAATAAAATAAACTAAAATAAATAAATAAATAAATAAATAAAATTGAAGTGGGAGTGGGTTAGAATTGGGTTTAGAACTGGAGTAGGGTAGGGGAGTGATGTGAGCTCATCCTAGGCAAGGGTGAATGGTTCCAGCCCCTTAAGGCCAGTGCATCACCAAAAACAATGAATAGAAGTGACACTGCTGGAGTTTGCATGGATGTAACTAAGGGTGCTTACTGATGTAACTGCAAAAGTAAATCTTGGAATATGCAGTATTAAAAGTTGTTCTTCTTCTTTCGGCTTTTATGGGTTAGGGGTTGCCACAGTGGAACGCCGGTCTGCTAATGATTGGCAGTAGATTTTTACAGGTGCCGAGGTGCCAGCTCGATGCCCAACTTTCAACAAAGGCATGCCCATTCTACGCATGTCTTTCGAACACCACTCAACCGCGGGGAGGACATGCAGACTCCCCACAGAAGGCATTCCAGCCGAGAATCGAACGGGAGAACCTCTTGCTGTGAGGCAAAAACGCTACCACTGCACCACCGTGGCTTACTATGCAGTATTAAAAGTAATAAACTAAAAACAATAAGGGTAGAATGACATAATAGTAATACAGACAGTAGTTATCAATTAAACTTCAGGACATAGAAAAGGGAAAAAAACAAAGCAACACAGAACTGCCTATACAGGCAAACAGGGAGATTCACAAAAGCAGGAGCTCAAATGAGCAATTAAGAGCATGCAGGCTGCCAGCAAGAGTAAGGTATAGCTCATTAATTAGAGTAGGAAGGGGAGGGGAAAATTGAGAGGCAGCGGAGGCTATTTTTGATTCTATTTCTGAAAAATAGCCAAAAAGCAGACCACTAAGCACTGGCCAAGCAGAGAAGAGACATTACGTTTGGTACCATTTTAAAAAGAGTATAATTAGGATAGCAAAATGAAAAAGTAAATTCCTCATACACTGAGTAAAAAGACAAATCTGTAAGCTTTTACAGGGCTGAATTTTGTATTTACTCTGCTGCAGTCTTTGGGTTGGAGCAATCCACAACTATCTCAAATGTAACTAAATGTCATGGTTAATGTTGAACAAAGATGTATAAAAGTAGAGGAGGCAAAATAGAACAGCATTAGTCAAGAAAGCATGATACATGTGAAGACAGTGAGAACTAAAGAAATAGCATTAATAAGAATAACTGAAATTAGAGTTACCACTGATAAGGCAGAAAAGTAGTTTAAGATCAAGAGAGAGGATAACAGAAAAAGTTATGCAGGGTGTTTTCTGTATGTTCTTTGGTTAAATATGTAACAGGTGACTTTCAGCCAGGTGTATCAGGAGAGTAAGGCAGCACTACTAGTCCACGCAGCTATTTATAGAAAAAAATAAGTATATCAGCAAAGAAGCAGAGTCCAAACAAGTATAAACAGAACAGTGAGCCGTTCAGTAATTCAGAGAACGTAAAGGTCTTACACAAAAATTGTAAAAGTAGTTTAGCAATACAGTCAAGCAACAATTATCTTTTATCTACAATATACAGTAAAATAGCTCCTGTGGAAGACATCATCATTACTTCCATTATTAAGGATGAGATTTGTCTTCTTAGCATTAGACACAACAAAGGCTTCACTAAACAAACTAAAAAATAACACTTCTATCACTCCAGGTTTTCCAGCAGCTATTGTGTTAATACATTTTAAGTCTGATCTAATTAATCCAGTATCTCATCTGTTCAGTAATTTATTATGCACTTAGCACAAATTAGCTGATTTCCAATATCACACCAATATACAAAAAGGGTATTACAGAATATATGAATTATTGTAGGCCCATTATGTAACATCCACCTTGGGTAAATGTTTTGTAAGATATCATCTCAATATAATCAAGTCAGAGAAAATGCCAAATAGAGGTCACTCCACACTGACTTTTATAATCGAGTCACAGCAGCTATGGAGTTATACTTAAAATGGGTCACTGTATTTTTAGATTTAGCCAAGGGCTTTGATTTACTACCCCATATGCCAATCCTCACAGATGTATCTTATAACAAGTAAAATATCTATTTAACCAGATGGATATGGAAGTGGTTTACTTGAAGAAAACACTTAGTCGTTGTTCAAAATTCAAAGTCAGATATAACAGAAATATGGTGTGATATGCCAACGGTATATGTTCTAAGGGCTTTTTTTAATTTGTTTTTTGTAGCTATCTCAAAACATAACTCATTCTGGTTGAATAAATATGTGGACAATTGTAAAGTAGATTTTATAACTGTAAATGATAAGGATTATGAAAAGATGAATGATTATTTCATAAACATTTCTGATTGGGCATATAATATAAAAATAAAATTTAGTACTGATAAATACATACCCGTATTCTTTAAAAAACATTCTATTTATGCTCCTATTAAACTATAGGACATAATTGGGTTGTAGAAATAGAGAAATATAAATGTTTAGGAATATTAATTATAAACAATCTCCCATGTCCTAGGCATGTAGCTATTGTAGTGAATCAACCAATATGGCAAGTTTACTCTTTATTAAGAAATATCACAATAAGAGATGTAAACTCCATGCCTACTTTGTATAAAGTATATAAAAGACTTTTAACAATGACAATAACTCTTTCTGGATCAGCACTCCTGGTCAGCTTAAATGGCTTGAGGGAAATTAGAGAAAATTTACTAAGATAATTAAATCAGCATAAATTTTACCATAATAAGATAGATGTAAGCAACTTGATTTGTTCTGTTTACATTATCATTACATTTGAGGCATTATTTTATTAGCCTATAATGCTTCTAAAAATGAGGATTTAAGGGAGCTTTTAGGTCTTACAATACAGGATGTGGGGAAGTCACACAGGCAAGAGATAATGAATTATTGTGTTGGAAGGTGTATAACACAACAAAGAAGATTGCTTGTCACTATCTGTATCCTGCAAATCTGAAATAGGCTTTCACTGTATGGTCAGAAATCAACTAATATTTTAAGCTTAAAAAAAAAAAACTTAAATATGAGTGAACAAATATACTTATGATCCAGGATTTTCATAGTCTTTGTTTCTCTGTGGCCTTCAAACGATATGCAGTAACTTACCTGTGAATCTCTAAATTTATGTCTAGAAAAAATATTCCTCCTTTATGCTTTTAGTTTATCAACACAAAAATTTACTTGAATTTTATTTAACTCTTTATCCCATTCTTTTATTTTAATTCTACACTAGGAAGAGATTTTATTTTATAAGTATGATTCAAATTAATCCAGTAGTAGAGCATTATATACTCCACCATTGTCATCACTGAAAGACAAATATAAATTTATTTTTAACCAATGTTATATAGTAAGGGGCGTGTGGGGGGCACAGTGTATAAAGTCGAACCTTTCAAATAGCGAAAGTGCATAATCGCAAATTAGAATATCTCAAATTTGCGGTTATGGCTTTACGCTACGTAGTGTCCTGGAGTGTGTTGTGATTGTGCTGGTTGCCATTTATGGATTTAGCAGTTATGTCAGGTAAGTGAATGTTTTGTAAGGGTTTTGGGTGGTAGAGTGTGTGTGAGTGTGCTAATGTGTTTTATGTGTGTGGGAGGGACTGGAGAATGTGCATGAGTGAGTTTGCTTTTGTTTACTGTTTGTGTGATCTCGGAGTTAGTATATATAAGTGGAGGGTGGGGGGTGCAGGGGGGGGCTTGCCCCCTGCTTATTTGTTTTGTACTTGTGTATGTGTGTGGTTTTGTTTGTTTTTGTTGTTATATGGGTGTTGTGATGTGTGTGTGGTTTGATGTATGCTGTTTTTTCGGTGTTTTGTGGTTCTCGGTTTTGGACTCAGTGTTGTGGTGTTTCGGTGTTTTGTGGATTCGATTTCATGGTCTCAATATTCAAGATTATGAAGTGAATCTATATATATATATATATATATATATATATATATATATATATATATATATATATATATGTGTGTGTGTGTGTGTGTGTGTGTGTGTGTGTGTGTGTGTGTGTGTGTGTGTGCGCGTCAGTGTGTGTGAGTGTGTATATATATATATATATATATATATATATATATATATATATAAATGCAGTTACCACCATTATGAACATTGCTTTGGTGCCACTATATAAAATATAATTTTAGGCAAAACAGCTTTATTTTTCTATATAGTTGTTGTGCCTCATTTTCCTTAAATATTAATTCTGGAGAATTGCATAATCTTTATACCCAAATATCTGTATATATTTTCAACTAAATGTGCTTCTGCTAAAAATACTATATCCAGTTCACTCAATTTAAGGCATTTATATAAAAGCCCTCATTTACAGCCACTGTTTAGATCATTACTGTTTAAATACAAAACTGATAGGTTTATTATTTCTGTTTTAGTAATAAGTTTTCTTTGTCTGACTGATACACTCTGTGATGAGTACTATAAATTATAATTAGCAGTGACCTTCTCATGTACCCTCTTAATACCCTGTTCAGTTTCTGCCTCTCCACAGGATATGTGCCCATAGAATGGCAGACGGCAACAGTGGTCCTGCTACACAAGGGTAGGGCCAAAACTGACCCTGGGAACTACCGACCAATAAGCCTGATCAGTCTGATCTGTAAGGCTATGGAGCAAATCATTATGGAACTCATAAATGGAGAGATTGGGAACCGCCAGTTGCTGGACCCCACACAGTTCGGCTTCGTCAAGGGCAGATCATGCCTCCTGAACCTGGTGGATTTCTTTGAGACAGTTACTCAGGCTATAGATAAGGGAAAGGAGGTACACACAGCTTACCTTGACCTTGCTAAAGCATTTGACACCATTCCCTATTCAGGTATTATTGATAAGCTCACCAGCCTAGGCATAAACCCTTACGTCACAAGATGGATCGCAAACTGGCTCTCAGACAGATCCCATAAAGTAAGAGGAGCGGGATCTATGTCCAAATCTAGACCAGTAATGAGTGGTGTGCCTCAGGGCTCTGTCCTGGGACCCCTCCTGCTTGGCATATACTTCTCAGAAGTACAAGCAAGCACGGAAGGGCTGTGGCTGACTAAGTTTGCGGACAACTGCAAACTGGGTGCTATAATAGAGTCTCCGGCCGACATGGAGATCCTCCAGAAGGGCCTAAATGAGACTGATGCATGGTGTCAAAGCCATGGTCTCAAGCTAAATGCAAAAAAATGTATAGTAATCCCCTTTGGAAAAAACAGAGTACCCGCAAACTACAACATAGGAGGTAATCCCCTGAAATCTAAAGAAGAAATAAGGGATCTAGGGACCCAAGTAGATAGTCAGCTTTCCTTTGATAACCATGTTGCCAAAGTGGTTAGAAAATCCTTCTATGTGACCCATCTGATCACAAAAGGGTTTGCATCAAGATCTAAGGATGTAATGGTGCCCCTCTACTCTTCCCTCATCAGACCCATTATTGAGTACAATGCATCAATTGGAATGTACCTGGCTAGACATCTCCAGCAGCTGGAGAGACCACAGAGGTACCTAACCAAGAGGATTACTGGCCTCAAACAGTTGCCCTATGCAGCACGATTGAAAAAGCTAAGTCTGTTCTCTGTTGCATACTGCTTTCTCAGAGGCGATCTCTGTCTAACGTACAGAGCCATGTCCAACCCACAATTGCTGAAAATGCTCCATCTTAGCATAACCAAATCTACTCAAGCTACATGCTCTAGGGATATAAACCTCAACAGAACAACGAATAGAACATGCTGGAGGGATAGATTCCCTTCACAGAGATTTCCCTTACTATGGAACAGGGTCCCAATCTACATAAGACAGAGCCCTCACTATCACTCTTCAAGAGGAACCTTGATGAGTGGATGGGTAACAGAAAGTTCACACCGGGGATCACACCAACAGCACTACTAGATAGGGGCCAAGGGTACTAGCTGCTAATACAAGGGTCTAGGGAACTACTAAAGGGGCGGTGAATACTGCACAACGTGGCTGGGATAATATATGCATTCGGGCAGATAGCCCAATACAAACTTATGAACCTATGAACCTATATCAAAATTCCTTTACAAAGTAATGACTATATAAGTGAATACTAGCCAGCATGGCGCATTGCAAAAAATATTTAGGTAGATCTACTCAAAAGAAAAAGCACAGTGACCCATAATGGATACCTAGGTTATTACTTTGACAAACTACCCTCTAACCTATCCAAAAAAAAACATCAGTTAATCATTTCAGTAATACCTATAACCACAGATATAGCTGCAAATAAGAGAGAAAAGATTAGATCATTTTAAAGTTTTAAAGACTTTCTATTTCTTTATCAAATATTTAATCAGGAACCATTTGAAATGTTGGGACCCAATAGTGTGAGTTAGCTTTAATCCCAAAACAAAGAGACTAAGTGGTTAAAAATGGACATATATATATATATTAAGTTTGGGATGGCCATTTCTTTGAATATTCACTTTTTTCAAAGGTATGGTGATCTTGGAGTTAGTATATATAAGTTTGGGAGTGTGTATGAGGCATGCCACCCAAATCCTGCAAAAAAAAAAAGTCTGGCTTGTCAGCGCTCAGTATTTTGAGTGCCAATATTTGAATAAGGAGACATTTAATTATATAATACAATATGTTTACAATCACAATCTTGAAAATCAAGATCCCTGGATGATAATTTCAAAAGACCAAAATTCTGAAGACCAACATATCGAACACCTGGACTTGCCCCCTGCAGGAATTGTTTTAGCACTTGTTCCTGGGTTAACGCCAGCAGGACCCTTATTGACATTCTTTATGGATTGAAACTAGTAAGAGGATTTGATATTCAAGATTTTTAGACATTTTGATCTTCAGTGTTTTGCTCTTTTGATATTGTGGTCTCAAGATTCAAGATTGTATGGTTTCAAGATTGCGTTAGTAAATCTAAAATATGATATGATTATAAAGAAAGTAGGGGGAGATGTTGTGAAATATAGATAATCAAGAAAGATTACTTGCTCTGGTGGAATAAAGAGATAAAGCCCTGACTATGGCCTGGCTGACCTGGGTTCAATTAACAGCTCAAGCAACTGACAGAGATGTAGGGAACTGATGGGTATTCCCATCAAAGGTGAGATGATCCTTGTTGATATGTTCCATAAGGGGAATCATGGTCCAGAGAAGGGAATTGCCTTCAGATGTAATCAATGAGCATGTGGAGGGTGAGAAAAGGGAGTGACTTGGTCACACATAAAAAAATCCACCCAAACAGAAGTACAGACAAGATGATCCCAGGACACCCTCAGGATCCATGACTCACCCCAGCAAAATGAAATAAGTATGAATGGTTGGAGAGTAGCTGGTAGACCCAGAGTGGACATGTGGTATTGGGGGCCAGGCCTGTAAAGATGAGGATCAAGTGGACCAACATAAATAAATAAAACAATCAGGAAAGATTAAAAATAGCTTTCATAAGAGTTTTATCTTCTAATTTACTCATTCTTATTAAAATCTTGTATATCACATATATTCATATAAGGTTCAACCACCTAGGCAGCTAGACATTTACCTGTGGTATATTTGATTGGGGACACATGGTAGAAGTGACATTCATCTGCAGAGAAATATGTTTGTTTGCAAATTATCTGCATACATAAGGATTGAGGTTTGAGGTAGGAGGGAGTTAATATATATTGTGAATAGTAGAGGGTGAGATAAATGATATTTGGACCACTCCTTTTACAACTAGGGCATAGAGAGGAAGAATTCCTATAATTTAATTTTCCATTTAATGTATGTATTTTCTTATCTGGCTAAATCATAATTCATTTACTGAAAAAATATTTTATTACATTTTCTGTACCATTTAAATATGCAGATAAACAATCAGTCGCATTGCATTTCCTAAACCTTTTAAATGTATACACTTAAAACAATTAGACTTTCCAACACTACTGTATTAACATTATTTTTTTATGTGCTCATATATTGTTAAAATACAGTGTAACTATTTGCAATATATAACTTCTATATTGATTATGATGAAGATGCAACACAGTTAACTATTTGCAATATATATAACTTCTATACTGATTATGATGAAGATGCGCAAGCATTTATTTGTTATGCATATGAGATGTTAATCTATATCATATTGTTTAAATTGTGATTTTTTTTCAGTCCACATTTGTCCACTATGTGACTCACAGGAAACCACAGAACTAATGTGCCCAGACTGAGTTTAAAAACAAATTAAAGACCGTTTGTTTTCATGTTTTACCATTTGACAGATATAAATAAATAATTAAAGCAAACAATCATTTTGATTCTCAATTGACATTTTAGTGGGGGTATTACCAGTCTTAACAATTAAGTTCACAACTGTTACTTTGCCTCATAAGCAAATAAAAATATTTCCATTTTAAAATAAGTGACAGAAAAGTTAAACAGAAATAAGTGCTTACTATAAATCTTTTCTCAGATTTCCCATATTTTAATATAATAAGCTCACTTCAATAACGTATATACATTTACCTATATTTCCTTAAACATTCCAACATGCATCCGCCAATCAGTAATTTTTCATAAATTACTATATTATAATTAAAAGGAAGAAAAGTTAACTTAACATGATTATGTCAACAAAAAGTACAACTTAGTAAATGTTTGACAAGCGACTTAGTAAAGGTCGCCCTATGTCTAAAGTTTGCCATTATAAATGTCTGCAATACTTCCTAATCACCGGATCAAATTCATTAACAGCTACACTAAGTTTAGCTATTGTGTACATGGTGTAGAGTGTGGCACACACAATAAAGTGTTATTTCATATTCAGAATATGCTACTGAAAGCATAAGTAGCCAAATTACTTGCTAATTAATCAATCCAATATAGCAGAGCTATTCACAAAACTATAAAGCAATTGTTACATTTTAGTGTAGCCATTTGCCCTGACATCCAGAGCACTTTGGGTTACAACCATGATTACACCTAGGAAAAAAACATGCTATTAATTGCTGCTGCTATTAGAAAGTTATATGTATAATAGGCTTTTAAAGTTGCTGCTGCTGTCAGACCTCTACCAAGAAGAATAAGAAGTTTATCTTATACCCTGTTTGACTTAGTATGGCTGCATGACAGAAAAATGTTCAGCAAAACCAGATAGATAGGGAAACAGTATAATAAATATGCAACCTCTTCTGACTTCATCTGAGGCCCAAGGTAAGTGTGTAACCTTTTTGAAAAACAAAATAGCTAATTGCTTATTTTCATATGCAAGTGATTATATGTCCCTAACATGAGACATCTGTCCTGTGTACAGTACTGTCAGTAATACTGAATGACTGTGATGTCTGCAATATCCATCTATGGACTTTGCACAATAATGTCAATCAAGCATTTTGCTTTCCCACACATATATGGACCTATATATACATTAAAAATGTACCTTGGTTAGTGCACAATCATCCATCACTGACCTAGGTAGTACATGGTGACAATAGATGAGGACAAGCCTAACACCAAAGCAATGAGTGCAAATTATTGAATTGCATAACCTACTTGAAAATGTTCTGCAATATTCCCATTGGTATTGTTATCTTTGTCAGACCCAACATCAAACAGCAAAATAAGTAAAACAAAGTAAAGGAAATGAAAATGAATGCAAGTCATGTACAGAGGACAACAGCTGTGTAATTGAGTACTACTTTGCAGCATTAACCAAATCAATGTACACTTTTAGAGTATAAATAGCTAAAAGTGCTAACTTTTGTGAAGCTAATTAATTATAGATGAAAGGCTTATACATTTGTGGGTTACAAACATCAAACCCCTGACCTTGCTAGAGCAACACTGTTCTGCAATAACTTGCCAGATGGGCATACAAAATGTTCTATCATGTCATGTTACATTATTTACAAAATTTTGCAATGTAACAAATAACCACAGTGGTGGTGCTGCGGTAGCGTTGTCGCCTCACAGTAAGATGCTGTCCAGTTCGACTCTTAGTTAGAGCGTCTTCTGCGTGGAGACATGTATGAATGGGCGTACCTTCGTTGAAGGTTGTGCGTCAAGGATGGCAACTCGGTACGTAAAAATCAACTGCCAGTCATTAGCGGACCAGAGTTCTGCTGTGGTGACCCCTAACCGGGAAAAGCCAAAGTCACAACAACAACAACAAATAACTGATATACATGCTTATGCCACCAGCAAGGGACAAACATTGCATACACTAAGCTATGGGTATATTGTGAAATGCAATCTATCAGTAAGGTTGAAATATAGCATTTTGTCAAAAACAAATATTTACCTTTGCATCAAGTTAGTTGTGACACTAGAAACATGTTTTGTATGTAATTAGCAGCATGCAGCTCTCTGGATAAGCAGTCTCCTTACCCTGACAAGCACTGTCTTGCCTATACAATTACCTTGATGTAGTGCAGAATCAGCCCTGCTAGCACTATGGATATGTAAATGAGGTGTGAACTCTTTACCATAAATGGATTCCCAAATCTGTAGTAAGTTCATGGAATGTAAACATGGTGCAAGGACCTACATGATGGCATGCATTTGCCATACTTCTGTAAGAACAAGCACTGCGAAGTGTTACCTGATAAGTGCTTGAAAGTGTGAATAATTACTCTGACTGCAGTATCAATCAGGGTGTGTCAGGGAGAAGGTAATAAAAAGAAATTTTCTGACTACTACTGACTGACTTAGCAGAGAAATATTCCTAACATTGATATGAGTTGTTTCTGACAACAGTTTCTGCCTCTCAGTACAATTGTGTCTGCAATTCTAAGGAAGTAGATCAGTCATTGAAACATGTATCAACTGCAAGACAAAGCACATAGCAGTCTTGTTAGAGAAGAATAGATCTGGGAATAATGTTCACAAAATAAAGAGAAGCAAAAAGGTGCAATGTTCAATTTTTTTATTATTTTATATTGTGTGAGGAAAGATCATCTTCCTTATTGCCAGTATCACAGCCATCCAAAAAATCTAAGGACAAATTACACATGACAAAGATCAGGATTGTTTTTTTCTGTTGCACCTGTAATGTCAATTGATACTATGTCACATATTGAGAATAGGTAACTTCTGTTTTATCTTTACAGTATAATGTGTGTGGCATAAAGTGATAAGAATATGAGCTGTGTCTTTTGAATGCCCTACTGTTCTGGGGTTCTAATCCAGACATGACTGTGTTTGTGTGAACATGATGTTTGATGTGCTTACACTCATATTGAAACACAAAAGTTGAGGAAATATCAAAACTAATTATTTTATAATGTTTCTTCTATTTCAATAGACATTTTTTTCTTTTCTCTCCCTTGTTTGTGCACTGTTTGGCACTGCATACTATGGACTTGCAGTAGTCCACAGCAGTGAACTACAGTTCACTGCTTAAAGAAAAAAGTGAAACTTTTAATTTAGGCTGCCTTCTGTATCTCAAATAAGCCTGGTCACACATTGTGACCATCAGCACTCTGGATACCTGTCAGGTAACATCTCTGTGGTACAGCATATAAGTGCAAAGATCTTAGAAAATGAAAATAGGTGATGCTAGTTTCAAATCCAGTGAAGTGATAATTTTAAGGAGGAGGTCTGAACACATATTTGCACACATTTAGTGATAGCATTGTGTTGTTATTTGAAAGTCAACTATTCCCAGTATTGCTAGCAACATGTGACCTGGTGTGTGTCCCCTTTAACATTATTTGACAGTACATATAGTCCTGATAATGTGTACCAGAAATTAAAGTTCAAATGTGTCAAGGAGAGGTGAGAAGGATGAATGTGTCACTGCACTTCCTCCTCTGGCCATTGTTAAGTATACTCTGTGTTTCTGTTTTCCTTTCAGCTTTTTTCGCTGTCAGTTTTTTATTATTTTTTCCTCTAATGCCTGTTGCAGTTGCTTTCTGCTCAGCAACTCACAAACTAGGTTAATTTCCTAAAGAAAAATGAAAAAATTAATTTGAGTGCAAACCCACCTGAGGCCAGAGAGTGCACATTAGTACTCTGGATAGTACTTAGTGAAGAAAATGCTCCTATCAGATAACTTTATATGTGGCACAAGGTGTAGATCCAGTGAGCTTAGAAAAAATGACCTTGATACAAGCTTTGTATCCAGTTAACTGATAATTTTTCATAGGGGAGGTCTGAACACACACACACACACACACACACACATATATATATATATATATATATATATATATATATATATATATGTATATATATATATATATATATATATATACATTTTGTGATATCATTGTGTTGTTTTACTATACTCGGTATTCCTAACAAGATGTGAGCTGTCTGTCTACTTTTCCATTATTTATCATTAACTATAGTTCTGATAATTTGTGCCAGAAATTAAACTGTCAATGTGTCAATGAGATTTGAGAAGGATGACATTGTCACTGTAATGCACTTCTTGTTCTGGTTATTGCTAGGTATACCTATTTTTAAACAAGCAATATCTGTATTAAATGATCACATAAGACATAGGCAATCATACATTTATATAAATGAAAACAAACCATATTGACTTACTTTTAGTTGCAAACATTATACATCACTTATAATCTATCCAGTCATTGACAATAAAACATTACATAGCTCATTCAAATCCTGCCTTCTCTTAAATTCCATTTAATTTTATTTATTTTATTTCTCATTACTCCTTTGCATGTATTGTCCCCCAATTCCAAAATTTCTATGTAATTTGCTCATACCCTTTTCTAAAGATTTCAATTCCAGTTGGTTTGTCTCTGTTACAATATTCACTACTTCTAGTACAGTTGGTTTAGACTTTTATTTCCATTTTCTAGTAATTGATTTTTTTTTGGCAATCACCATAATTTGATTCAGCAAGGCCTTACTATGTCTAGGCAAGTCTGAATCTGTATCATAGCTCAAAAATCAATTCCTTAGTTGCACTAATTTGCTCAACCAGTACCTCTGGCAGAGTAGTCTGCAGGGAGTCTTTAAAGTCTGTCAACTCATTACACTCCCAGAAAATATGTTCCCAATTACCTCTTTCTTTCCCATCATACCTCCAACAGTTGCTGTCAACCTGAGGAAAAAAATCTTTGGATCTGCTTGAAGTATAAAAATATCTATGTAAACACTTCCAAGCAAAGATCCTAAATCTTCTAGACTTTGTTGCATATTTGGGAGATGTGCATATATCTTCCCATTCTTTATTTGTGGATTGCTTATCCAATATCTCTTCCCAATCCTTTCAAACATCCTATGATTGATTCTTATAGTTGTCATGCAATATTTTGTATGCTCTACTAATTATTCCATTTTTAATATCAGCCTCTGTTCTAGACTCTACTAAAAACTCTACCAATGTTGGTCTTTTGCTTCGGATCCCCATATTTGCCTATCCTCTGATAGTGAAGGTAATCTCTAACCTGCAGTGCAAATAAATTCTTGTCAATCTGTTACCTTTCCCTTTCCAATTATTTGCTCCCAATACTGTGGTTCTTTTGCCAGTTTTCTCCAGTAAATTCTAGCTCCCTCTTGCCTATAGCCTGCATCCCTAATTGCAATCATCCTTATCTGCGGAATCTCCTTTCTCCATTCTCTTTTTGGCTTAGTTCTTAGAATACTTTCTGTTACTGTATGAATATAATATTATGTATGGTTATTCTTATTCTCCTTAAGGATCTGCATCCAAACTCTAAGTCTATCCTTGTTTCTCAAGATTTCCCTTGTTTCATCATCATCATCCCTTTCCACTTTGAATTACAGGTTTCTGTTTGTGCTATGTATAGGAGCCTTAACCGTCTAGCCCTGAAATACTCCTTTAGATTGGGTAGTCCCAAACCATCTTGTTCTGTTGGAAGAATCAGTTTATCCTGCTTGACTCTTGCATTACTAGATATACCTTATGCCTGAGTTAAGTTTTCCTTTCAGCTTTTGTCTCTGCCAATTATTTTTTTTCTATTTTTTTCTATATTATTATTTTTTTTTTGCATTTGGTCTTCACTTGCAGGCACACAAACAGGGTTCACTTCCACAGGAAAAAAGTGAAAATTTTAATTTAGGCTGCCTTCTAACACTTAATCTGCCTGAGATTGGTGCACAGACATCAGCACTCTGGATAGCACTGAGTGAATATATTCAACATATGTAACTTTTATTGTGGCACAAGATATACATGCAGTGATTATAAAGACTGAAGACAGCTGATGCAGGATTAAAATCCAGTTAACAGATATTTTTACAGAAGGGGCAGAATGCCATTTGTAATCACATTTTGCTTATGAATGTTGCACTAAATGCACATTATCATCATAACAGTTTTTTGCAAGAAATATGTCATTACTGCTTGCTACAGAAGTCCAATATAATGTGTGGAAATTATGTAAAACATAGTGAAGATATTTAATGCAGAATGCACATACATAGTTGTGATGTGCACAATATTTTTGTTATAATTATTGAGTTTTCACATATACATATGTGTTTATGACAGTATGTGTTAAGAAGTATGTGTGTAACCTAACCCAGTATGTCTTACTCAGGTTCTGAAGCTACATGAATCCGACATCTATTTACAAACACAAGCAATGCCTTTCACATGGAAATGGAAGTCCCATGACTAAGTACAGTCACAGACATGCAGGCATCACTTAAGTATGTGTACAGCCAATCTTAAATTACTATACCTCTAATTACCATGTTAATAAGTAAATTCTCCTGTGGCATTGACAGCTAATCAGCAGTGTTTAGTATTTTATCCTTTTTACTCTTGGGTCAGTTCCCAAGTGGTACTACTCAGTCGTACCATTTTTCCTCTAAAAAACATGATTATAACCAAAACCATAAAGTATATTAGCATTTCACATTGGGGGAGGAAGACAAACTGATGAAATAAACAAAAAAATCAAATTACTTGCCAAAGAACCAGACTGAGTACTTCCTAAAAACTTTAATATGATGCACTTTTCATCTTGCCTTTTAGCAAGACTTCTTCAGATAACAGATACTATCAATACTATAGGTTATATACACATTAAATTAGTCACATGATCAATTTGAAAGCAATAAAGCACACAGTTTTTCACTGCGACCCTCATATAACATTCCATCTGGCATTCCCTCAGCTCCCATTATACAAACTTTTTTACTCACTACATACAATGTAAAAAAACTGTTATAATTTATATATGCATACTTATACTAGTTTATAACAAACTTACTTTCACATTTAGTATACTTCATAAAATTATTTATAAATTAGCACAAATTAAACTTCATCTATTTAAGCTACTCACCTTGAAAATACAGAAAATGGAACACATTTCGTTCAGACCAGGGTAATGAGATGCATCAGTACGAAATTGCCACAACAGTTTCAGTCTTTCTAGCAACAATGTTTCTCGGCCAGCCCTTCCATCTGGTATGATGCAATCTATTGCTCGGAATTTAAAATGATGTTCTGGGTATTCTTTTATATGCCTTGCTAAGGTGTTCTCCAATTTTAATTTACTAATAGCATATTGATGTCCGTAGACTCGTTCTCTCAGTCTTCCCTCCAAATTTGCCTATATAGATGCCATTTTACTTTCAAGCAGGGTCCCAACTTGAAAAGCATCTTGGAGAGGAAACCGAATCTCCTTACACATAGGACAGGAATGTTTAAATGCCTTATGTGAAATTTTTGACACTATTGTTGTTTGATGAAGTTTGTGAGTTAGATATAAGAAACTGCCTGCTATT
Organism: Protopterus annectens; assembly: GCF_019279795.1. Taxonomy (NCBI): domain Eukaryota; kingdom Metazoa; phylum Chordata; order Ceratodontiformes; family Protopteridae; genus Protopterus; species Protopterus annectens. Next base: position 1,301,755,578 of record NC_056735.1, read on the forward strand.
TACAAAAAAGAATAATGGCTTTAGCTCTAACATAGCTAACAATGAAAGACAAGCACCTGAGTTTCTAAAACAAGCAAATGTGAGAATCATGCAACCTGATAAAGGGGGAGGCCTTGTGATTTTGAATACTGTGGACTATAGCAGAAGAATGAATGTGATCTTAGATAGTAATACATATATGGAAGTTTCAAGAAATGAACTGAACATAGCATATTCTAGAATTAAAATATTGCTTAATGATTTATTTATCGAAGCAAAAATTGATATAGAGTTGTTTAATTTTTTAACCATGCCTGCCCCTAAGATTCCCATTTTGTTTGGCCAACCTAAAATACATAAATGTGTTTTTGTTCCACCGATGAGGCTGCTCGTTGATGCAAGGAACAGCATTATATATGCTTGTGCTAAGGTTGTTGACCAAATTTAAAAAAAGCATGTAGTAATGGAAAAAGCATATTTGTAAAGACTCGTGGTCCTTTCTGGAGGTTATTAACTTGACATATGAGAATGATCTTAATTTTATGACAGTAGACGTCAAAGATTTGTACTCTTCTATCCCTCAGCTAGAGGGGATTGAGTGGGTTAAAATTTGGCGTGGCTATGGGCTCCCCCTTGCGGGGCCAGCTTCGCCAATCTAGTTATGGCTTATTTAGAGCAGGAATATATCTTTAAAATAACTGGAATAAAAGAAAAAATATATCATTATACTACATTTTTGGATGACATTTTTATTCTATTCAAAGGTGATATATCTACAGCGGAAGAGTTAATGACTTACTTTAACTCTACTACCCAGTTTCTGATGTTTACTTACAATTTTGATGCCAACAGGATTGCCTATTTAGATGTGTATTTGAGTAAAGATAGTATTAATAAATGCTTTATAGCTAAAATCTTTAGAAAACAAACCTACTCTAACTCATTACTACATTTCAGTAGCAGTCACCCACTTTACCAGAAAAAGTCAATAATCAAGGGTCAGTTTGTAAGGGCAGCATGCATGGCATCTTTAGAGGCTGACTTTGATTATGAATGTAAAAATTTACACAACATGTTTATTAAAAGAGGATACCCCCAGAATTTAGTATCAAAAGTGATGTGGGAGGTACAACATAAAAGAATGACAGGTTTCTATCACAGAGGGAAATATTAGTTCCACCGAACAGTGATTTAACTGAATCTATGAATAATTCAGCAAGGTCATTCCATGGTACACACAATCTAGTCACGATGTATAGTGTGAATGCCCGAGAAATTTATTCTATCCTGATTAAAAACTTGGAGATAGTTCAAAATGACTGTATGGTGCGACAAAAACTACAAGAGCACCCTCATATTACTTTCAAGTGGGGTCCCAGCCTGAAAAGCATCTTGGAGAGGAAACTGAATCGCCTTACACATAGGACAGGAATGTTTGAATGCCTTATGTGAAATTTTTGTAAATACATAGATATAGTGTAGAATTTTACCATTGGGGGCAACATTATAAGGCAAAACACAAGCTAGATTGCCAATCTAAGCTAGTGGTGTATGCAGCTTTGTGCCAAAGTTGCCTAGCCTTCGATACAGGCAAAACGGAGAGAAGACTGAGAGAACGAGTCTACAAACATCAATATGCTATTAGCAAATTAAAATTGGAGAACGCCTTAGCAAGCCATATAAAAGAATACCCACAACATCATTTTAAATTCTGTGCAAGAGATTGCATCATAAGCAAAAACAAGTGGAAACCCTCCAATAACCTTCCAGTAGTTAGATCAGTTGACTTGCATAAATCACTCGAAACATGGAATACACACCACACATTTATTTAAGCTTAAAGTTCCAGCTTTTCATCAGTTACAAAAAAAAACTTCCTCAGAACGGAAACAACGTCATGTCAATAAAACCCCTTCTTATAGTTTTGCCTTCCCCTCACATGATCAAATAAAAAACAAAATACATTACTATTTTAATTTAAAACATTTAAAAAGCTTAAAAAACTATATTCAAAAACTGTACTGGTCAAACTATACACAATCACATTTGTTGTGAAATGTATATATATATATATATATATATATATATATATATATATATATATATATGTACACATGCCCCTAGCAACTTATACTCAGTCAATTTGTGCAATGCACTATAATGAAATAGTGAACTCGTCACCAAATAAATTACTAAAGCTAAACTATTAACTATAAACATCTAATTGAAGCCATAGGAAACTATTAAATATATGTATCTTATAGTTCAAAACTCAGACGACAGTTTAGAAAAGTGCAAATGGGAAAAAAACATCATGTTCAACAAACTCCACAGACACTTTAAAAGCAACAGGTAGTGTCCGATTGCTGTGATACAAATGTGCATATAAATGTGCAGAAATAACACTCAAACGAAGTCACTACATACAATCTATAATGGCTTAGGAACTCCATAACATAACTCATTGCCATCATAAGTTAACTCCAATTAAGAGTCATGACTTATAACGTATGAAACTCTACATGTAATCATGTAATGATATAATAATATAATAGTATGTCTATATATAACTATGCTCATTAAAATACTACTAGAAAAATACTGCTTAAAATATATATTATGTATTAATGTTGGTTCCCTTCCCATTTTCATGGTCCTGTCGCTTTGTAGGAAGGAACAACCCTAGATAGTTAATCGGTTTATAACCTAAACTCTGATATACCAATAAAATATATTTGTAAGAATGTAGATAAAAATTAAGTCTAAACTTCATCTGTCCAGACTTTTGAGTTTTAACAAACATGTAATAGAGGACATACCATTTATACCAGGGTAATGGCAGGCATCTAACTTTAGTTGCCATACCAATTCCCTATTCTCCAATCGGAGTGACTTAGGTCCCCCCCTTCCTTCCGACTGTACTTGATCAATTACTAAGAAAGAAAATTCATGTTGGGGATTCTCCATCACGTGTTTGGCCAAAGCATTCTCCAACTTAGCCTTTCTAATAGCGTACAGATGTTCATACATATGTTCCTGTAGTTTCCTATCTGTTTTCCCGATATAGAAAACCGGGCATTGGGAACACATGGCCACATAAACTACTTGGGTGCTGTTACAGTTGAATCTACCCTGAAGGCCATACTTCATACCCCTTACTTCAAAGGTAGAGCCCGTTTTGATGTAAATGCAATATCGGCACATATTATTCTAGTACTTATAATCCCCCTTTACATTCCTCGTTGGATTTTTTTGAACAGATGTGCGACCTCGACATACGTCATCTGTTGAACTAACCTATGTCAAAGCAAACATCTAAATTTAACATTAGTAAGGAAGAGAGGTCCTTTCTAGATTTATTATGTAACTCTCCTGTCAGGGTGATGCAACCTGACAAGGGAGGTGGGTTGGTAGTAATGAATGAACAGGACTACAACAGAAGAATGGAGGACATTTTAGCCTCAGAGACATATATGGAAGTGTCAAAAAATGAACTGGACATAGGTTTATCTAAGGTATCTTCATATTTCAATGATATGTTTATCAATAATGTGATAGACTTAGACTTATTCAATTTCATGTCTTTACCAGCTCCAAGGGTTCCTGTTATATTTGGGTCACCCAAAATCCACAGAAATCTAGTGGACCCCCCTATGCGACCACTAGCTAGTGCCAGGGGTAGTATCACCTATGCAAAAGTGATAGACACCATCTTGAAAAAATATGTGGCGAGTGAACCCCAAATATCTAAAGATTCCTGGTCCTTCTTGACTAGGGTTAATAAAGTACCATACAGTGTAGATAGCCATTTCTTGACCATAGACATGAAGGATTTGTACTCTTCCATTCCTCATGCAGTGGCTTTGCAACGGATCCTGGCCATGATGATGACCAAGCAGGCTCCAGCTGAAGAGATTCATTTAGTCAGCAAATTGTTGGACATTATCTTGCCTTGTAATTATGTGACATTTAATAGAAGATATTTTTTACAGCTGATAGGTGTCCCGATGGGGTCTTCTTGCGGTGCCAGTGTGGCAAATTTGGTCATGGCCTATTGGGAAAGGGAGAATGTGTCAGCTAACTCCTTCGTTTAGGACAAGGTGTTGATGTGCACACATTTTTTGGGCGATATATTTATCATCCTTAAGGGAGATGAAGAGGTAGCTAATTCACTCCTAGAGTTCTTCAATTCTTCCACTGGGTTTCTCAGGTTCACTTCTTGCTTTGCATTGGACAAGATAACATATTTAGATGTAGATTTGATGAAAGATAGGGACAATGATTGTTTTATAGCCAAAATTCATCGAAAGGAAACCTTCTCTAATAGCTATTTACAATTCAATAGTTGTCATCCTTTTTCACAGAAGAGGTCCATCATAAAAGGTCAATTGGTTAGAGCAGCCAGGATGGTGACTAGGGACAGTGACTTCCTGAAGGAATGTGATTTCATGACAGGGCTCTTTCTTAATAGAGGTTATCCAGAAAGACTTATTTCAGACCTCTTAACGGAAGTACAAAATAAGAGGGAGACAGGTTTTAATTCACCTATTCTGAATCAAACCAGTACTAGCCAGGTAAATTTTAGTTCTAGTCAGGTTTCAAGAGTATTCCATCCTTGCAGTTTCATCTTGACTTACAGTTTGGACGCAAAGGAGATTATTTCCATCATCCAGAAAAACTGGAACTTGGTGATACAGGATAGTTCCACTCAGAAGAAATTGACTGAATATCCCAGGACAGTTTTTAAAAGGGGTTATAACCTCAAAAGCATCCTTGAGAGGAAATCTAGGGTTCCTAATTCCAGAGTAGGCATGTATAAATGTAATATGTGCCGATATTGCAGGTACATCAAAACGGGCTCTACCTTTGAAGTAAGGGATATGAAGTATGGCCTTCAGGATAGATTCAACTGTAACAGCACCCAAGTAGTTTATTTGGCCAAGTGTTCCCAATGCCCAGTTTTCTATATTGGGAAAACAGATAGGAAACTACAGGAACGTATGTATGAACATCTGTACACTATTAGAAAGGCTAAGTTGGAGAATGCTTTGGCCAAACACGTGATGGAGGATCCCCAACACAAATTTTCTTTCTTAGTAATTGATCAGGTACAGTCGGAAGGAAGGGGGGACCTGAGTCACTCCGATTGGAGAATAGAGAATTGGTATTGCAACTAAAGTTAGATGGCTGCCGTTACCCTGGTATAAATGGTATGTCCTCTACTACATGTTTGTTAAAACTCAGAAGTCTGGACAGATGAAGTTTAGGGTTAATTTTTATCTACATTCTTACAAATATATTTTATTGGTATATCAGAGTTTAGGTTATAAACCGTTTAACTATCTAGGGTTGTTCCTTCCTACGAAGCAACAGGACCATGAGAATGGGAGGGGAACCAACATTAATACATAATATATATTTTTAAGCAGTATTTTTTTAGTAGTATTTTAATGAGCATAGTTATATATAGATAAACTATTATATTATTACAAGACTACATGTAGAGCTTCGTACGTTATAAGTCATGAGTCTTAATTTGAGTTAACTTATGATGGAAATGAGTTATGTTATGGAGTTCTAAGCCCTTATAGATTGTACTTAGTGACTTTGAGTATTATTTCTGCACATTTATATGCACATTTGTATCACAGCAATCGGACACTACCTGTTGCTTTTAAAGTGTCTGAGGAGTTTGTTGAACATGATGTTTTTTTCCCATTTGCACTTTTCTAAACTGTCGTCTGAGTTTTGAACTATAAGCGATATATATATTTAATAGTTAGTTTCCAATGGCTTCAATTAGATGTTTACAGTTAATAGTTTCGCTTTAGTAATTTATTTGGTGACGAGTTCACTATTTCATTATAGTGCATTGCACAAATTGACTGAGTATAAGTTGCTAGGGGCATGTGTACATATATATATATATATATATATATATATATATATATATATATATATATATATATATATATACATATATATACATTTCACAACAAATGTAATTGTGTATAGTTTGACCAGTACAGTTTTTGAATATATTTTTTTAAGCTGTTTAAATGTTTTAAATTTGAATAGTAATGTATTTTGTTTTTTATATGATCATGTGAGGGGAAGGCAAAACTATATGAAGGGGTTTTAATGACATGACGTTGTTTCCGTTCTGAGGAAGTTGTTTTTTTGTAACTGGCGAAAAGCTGGAACTTTAAGCTTAAATAAAGGTGTGGTGTGTATTCCACGTTTCGAGTGATTTATGCAAGTCAACTGATCTGTCTAACTACTGGAGTGTTACTGGAGGGTTTCCACTTGTTTTTGCTTATCACAGTCTTTTCAATTCACAGTGTGTTTTAAGAGATTGCATCATACCAGATGGAAGGGAGGGCCCAGAAACATTGTTGCTAGAAAGATTGGAACTGTTGTAGCAATTTCATACTGATGCACATCATTACCCTGGTCTGAACGAAATGTGTTCCATTTTCTGTATTTTAAAGTTGAGAAGCTTAAATAGATGAAGTTTAATTTGTGTTAATTTATAAATAATTTTCTTATAAAGTATATTAAATCTGAAAGTAAGTTTGTTATAAACTAGTATAAGTATGCATATATAAATTATAACAGGTTTTTACATTGTATGTAGTGAGTAAAAAAGTTTGTATAATAAGAGCTTAGGGATTAATTGCCAGATGGAATGTTATGGGAGGATTGCAGTGAAAAAGTGGGTGCTTTTTTGCTTTTAAATTGATCATGTGACTAATTTAATGTGTATATAACTTGTATTGAAAGTATCTGTTATCTGAAGAAGTCTTGCTAAAAGCGTTTCATATTAAAGTTTTTAGGAAGTACTCGGTCTGTTTCATTGGCAAGCGTTTCACACTTGAACATGTCTCAACATTTTGAGCATCACATGTGGCCAAATCTCAATGCCATTTTACCACTTTCTGTGCTTTTTGATGTATTCATTGCCAATGTATCTGGAAAGCCATTGTTGTGCTTCCTATTGTGCAAATGCAGTTGGCAAGGTTGTGTGTCTTTTTGGGCACCACCTGATACATGTAGATCTGACTTGGACACCAATCTGTTATCACATGGAAATTTTGTATTGTAAGAGTTCCCATGTGATATGTATAAATAATACTGAAGTCTGTACATTTTTCTTGCAATACTCTCAAGGTTCAAATCGAGATGCACAGCTAAATGTTTTTAAATGATTTGTATAACTCCTGTGGATGTAAATATTGCCTACACCTTTTAACACATTAACATCCTGCTGCTATATTAATGTGTTTCTCCCTCTTGATAAGCCTGTCTTGCAGAGATCATGCATGAATAATCATGATGATAAAGCAAACAGTAGCACAACACAAATGTGTGCAGAAATGAAACATGCACTTCTCTGTTAGTATGGCTGTATGTGTATTCCTGTCACCAACTGTCCATCTCTTCCCACCCTTCCTGTGTCATCCAATAAACCTCCCTGATGCCAAACTATTTCCATAAACCATGTTTACACAAGTAATTACATACTTGGCCCCTCACTTATATCATAATACACCTGTAGCATACATATAAGGAATGAATAACAACTGTCATGACACGTGTAAATCATGACACCTGAAACCTGACCATAACACATATCTGTTCTGTATTCCATAAGGTTCAGATATGCCTGTATGTGTATACTGCTAATTTATGCAAAAGTCAACATAGAGTACCGTAGACTACTGCTAATTCCCATTCTAAGTGTAACACCTCAAGATATGATCATACATGCACTAATACTTTGCCATTAGCCATGCAACTGAGCTTGCCACTGCTGTGCTTCGTTCAGAGAGAAAACAATTATGAAAAGTAATTATTTGTTTAGGTTGCACAACATCTGTATGTCTGTATTGAACAAGTTATCTGGATTTCAGAGTGATGTTGACTCAATTAAGTCAGTCTGTTAATGTATGTTTCAACACCAATGGTTACACTTGCATTACAATGTTCAGTAACCTATTCAAACATAATCTATCCCTGTTATTCTGCAGTACACTGTCCCATAAGTGTCTGTTTGTATTGTCAATATACATTGCGCAAGCTTGAGACAAGACAAATGTGCAATCATCCCAGAATGAAGTAGCAGAAATGCTTGGCATCCACTGGTTTACAACTGTGATTGTCATTGGCATTCTATTCAGTGAAAGAGGTACATGTCCCTTACAGTAATGTGATGTATATCAAGGATAGTATATAAGTTTTAGCAGAGAACTATGTCATTGTATGGGCAATCACAGTGTTGTTACAATGGCCTATCCACACATGTGCATTTGTCTCAAAACCTGTGATGCACAGTATAAGCTGCTCCAAACAATGATTTTTTTCTAATTACAAATGTGCTTTTTCACATCATTAAATTCTGACTTCTGCTGTGGCACTTCTGAGTAAAACTGTGCTCTCAAGATTGTATAAGTTGATAGGTAGTAGGTTCAATCCACTCCATGGGAACCTATGTGTGTATGTGTATGTGTATGTGTATGTCTGGGGGGGATAGTGAAAGGTAAGTAACACCTCAAAGCCAAATGTGCTGTGTCCAGTTCCATTGAGGAAAATACAGTTAGCTTTGGATACAACTCCCTCTGCACTTTATCACACTTTTAACAGAAACATCCACCCTGCAACTCACTGATGAGGTCATCCTGTCAAAAGTGCACTCTTTCCTCATAAGAGTCAGACTTCCCCTGTGATGCTTGCAGCAAATATTGTGCTCTCTAGATTGTGTACTTGGTTAGATAGGTAGTTCAAATCTGGTAGTGGTGAACTTACATGTTTGTGTGATTTTAGTGTCCTAGAAATAAACCATCAACAACAGATGTTCTGTAGCCATTTCCATTCATGAGAAAGCATTAACTTTGGACACAGCTCCATCTGCAGTTTAGCCCACTTTTAGTACAAGCTGCTTCTCTGCAATGCAGTCATAAGATCATTCTGTCAAAAGTGCACTCTCTCTTTAAGCATCAGACTTATCATGTGGTGCTTTTAGCTAATACTATGCTCTCTAGATTATAAAAGTGGATAAGCAGGAGGATCAAATCTCACAGTGTGGACCTTTTTCTGTGTGGCTTCAATGTCAGTCAGAAATAGAGTTCTGAACAGATGTGCTGTATCAACTTTCCTTCAGCAGAAGATTTTAACATGGAAGAGGATGCCCTCATCCCCTTATCCCACTTTTACCACAAACATCTTCTCTCCATCCCACTGATGAGGTCAGCAAGTCAAAATTGCACACTGTGCCCTTCCAACTCATATTTCTCCTGTGATGCTTGTGACTAATTATGTGCTGTATAGATTGTGTAAATAGATAGGGAGGGGATTGGAATCCAACATTAGGTAAATAATGTCAGCGTATGCGCTGTCATGTACAATTGTGCCCATAACAACATCCCTTATGTAAAATTCCACATAAGAGATGTATTTTCCCCACAGGGGATTATCCTAAAGATCTGTATTTCCCCCAGGCAACAAACAGTTTTTGAAATACAATGCTTACATCATGATGTCAAAAAGGAACCACGTCAAAGTGCTCATATGAGTTACCCTGTGCTGCTGGCTAGTGATACAGTGCTCCCTAGACAGCATAAGTGCAGAGGGAGGAGGAGGATTGAATCCAGCAGTGATGGACTACTGTCCATGGATGTTTGTCTGTCATGCTCCGTAGAGAAGAATACTAATGCATGTCATATGGGTAATTGTGTAGTGCACTTCAACCATCTTCAAACATTTTTAGAAAAACATTAACATAGGCAAGAATAGTGATGTCATCCATTCAAATGTGCACCATCACAATTTTAAAAGTACATCTCATATAGCATGTGCAATTCAGGCATTGTTCTGTACCTTGAGATCTTAGGTAGCCTGTTCAAATCCTGCCATTATTGTTTAGATCACTTGTGTTACTATGTCTGTAAATGTGCATGTAGGTAATGTTATCAGCCGGCTGTCTGCTGCGTATGTGTATGGATGGGGATTCCTATCATAATGATTTCTGCTCCTTTTTCACACAAGAAATGCTTTCTTTGATAATGATGATGTCATGAGATTAATTTATATTTCCTATGTGCACTACTAAGGCTTTTCTTGTGGCATGAGAACATGAGACTATTGTTCTGTATGCCAATGCCTTAGTAAGGCATGTGTTCAAATCCATGATTATCCACACATTGTACCTGATTGCCATTCTCCTGTCAATGTGATGACTGTATTACTCATCTCCTATGTCCGGGTATACCTAGTAGCAGGGACTGCTGTGTAAGAAAATAACAGGTCCACGTCCCCCTTAAAGCAATAAAATGATGTCACAGCTTCAAAGACAAAAATGTCTCACATTTGAAGCAACATGTCATCATGTGGATTCTGTCAAAACTCATACTGGCTGATTATAAGCATTGCACTTCTTACTGCTGTTATGCATGAATGACATCCACAAGTGTTATAACCTGTACAATTACAGTGGGAGAAACCTGCACAACCCTTTTATCTCATACAGACTGCAGCACGATCATATGATGTAATGACTTCATGTAGCTTTGGTAAGACTTCCATAGTGATGCATGTGATTCATATACATATTCGTTGTTGGTGGGCTTACATAGCTTGTTACTCAATTCCAGCAAAGGTTAAAATTGTATTACTGTATTGATATTACACAAAAACAATGCATGAAGTTATTATTCTAATTTTTATTTATGTATTTATTGTTAATGGCTCTCTGTTTGGTTTTCATAGGTTCATAGGTTCATAGGTTGGTACTAGGCTATCAGCCCTAGGGCCTATACAAGCCTAGCTATAACAATTCCCTGGCTATTTCTTCCCACACTATTTACTTCCCTGGACCCCTATCTAGCAGGGTGACTGACGTGATCCCCAGGGTGAATTTCCTTTCTCCCATCCAATCGTCAAGGTTCTTTTTGAAGAGGGCCAAAGAGGCACTCTGCTTGACATGTATGGGCAATCTATTCCAGAGTCTGGGGAGTCTCTGGGTCAGGAACCTATTCCTCCAGCATGTTTTGTTTATTGTGATGACAAGGTTTAGATCCCTGGAGTGTGTGGCTCTGAAGGATTGGGATTTCTTTAAGTGTAGCATGTCCAACAGCTCTGGGTTTGACATGGCCTTGTATGTTAAGCAGAGATCACCTCTGAGTAGACTATATGCAACAGAGTATAGCTGGAATTTTTTAAGGCAGTCAGCATAGGGCATCTGCTTTAGGCCTGTGATTCTTTTAGTGAGGTATTTCTGCGGCCTTTCCAGTTGTTGCAGATGTCTTGAGAGGTACATACCAAATGGGGCATTGTATTCTATAATGGGTCTAATGAGGGATGAGTACAGTGGGACAATGACCTCCTTTTTTCTGGATGAAAAGCCCTTAGTGATGAGGTATGCCACATAGAAGGATTTCCTGACTGTTGTGGTGATGTGGTTATCGAAGGTGAGACCACTGTCCACCTGTGTCCCTAAGTCTCTTATCACACTTTCGGTGTTTAGTGTACTAACACCTATATGGTAATTCATGGGTACATGTTTTTTCCCAAAGGGGATAACTATACATTTCTTGGCATTGAGCTTGAGCCCATGGCTCTGGCACCAAGCATCTGTTTCTGTAAGGTCCTTTTGTAGAGTATCCACATAATTTGGGGATTCAATAATGGCTCCCAGTTTGCAGTCATCTGCAAACTTTGTTATCCAGAGTCCCTTAGTGTTGGCCTGTACTTCAGAGAAGTAGATGCCAAACAAGAATGGTCCCAGGACTGAACCCTGAGGTACTCCACTTGTCACTTGTCTGGAGCTGGATTTGGAGTTGGCTACTTTTACAGTGTGGGTTCTATCAGTAACCCAGTTAGCAACCCATTGGGTGATGTAGGGATTAATGCCCAGCTTAGTAAGTTTATCTATGATTCCAGAGTGGGGAATGGCGTCAAAGGCCTTGGCAAGGTCTAGATAGGCTGTGTGAACCACCTTACCCTTGTCCATGGCTCTGGAGACTGATTTGAAGAAGTCAATCAGGTTCAGGAGACAAGATCAGCCCTTCCTGAACCCAAACTGGGTGGGGTCCAGTGTTTGAAGGTTGCCAATGTCTTTGTTTATAAGTTCCATGATAATAAGCTCCATGGCCTTGCAGATAAGGCTTGTCAGACTGATGGGACGGTAGTTTCCAGGATCCAAGGTGGATCCCCCCTTCTGGAGTGGGATAACTGTAGCTCTGCGTCCCTCAGTGGGCACGAAACCTGAGGTGAGGCTATGATTAAACATGACACTTAGGTGAGGTGCCAGTTCATATTGTAGTTCATGTAGTACACAGCGCGGGATGTCATCTGGTCCCAAGGATGCTGTATTCTTAGCTTTGGAGAGTGCGTTTTTTTACCTGTGTGGCTGTTATTACCGGAATTTGGCAATCTTCCGGTATTGAGATGGGCCATTTAGGGGGTGAAAGGGGGGTGAAGTTGACAATGAATCGATCTGCCAGGATATTGGCGATATCCTTGGGATCAGTATATTTAATGCCATTCTGTTTTAGCTCAGAGCAGATCTGAGCACTGCCATTTAGATTCTTGACATAGTTATAGAATGCCTTGTAGCTGTCTTTGGAATCTTTGACAATTTTATTTTCGTAACTAGCTTTGGAGGATTTTATGAGGGATCTCAGTTTCTTACTGAGGCTGGTAAGGAAGTTTTTTTGCATCCTGGGATTTTCCTCTTTTCTGCAACAGTTTCTTCCTTTTGTTGTAAAGTTTGTTTATGGCAGGGCACCACCAGATTGGCTTCCTTTTTTTGGATGAGAGCAACTTGGTTCTATTTGGGATGGCACGATTCATGCATGAGTGGATGTGCTCATACAGTGCCTTAATGTAGGATTCAGAAGTTGAACTTTCAGTTCCCATCTGCATGGGGTGTCATGAAGTTTGTCACTTCTGACTTGAGTAGCATGAAGTTAGCTTTGGAGAAGTTTTTTATGGAGGTTTACTTACTGGGGGGTGGGGGTGGGATGTGGATGTTAAGGGTGATTAGCTTATGGTCAGACCTGACTAACGAGGGGGTGACCATAGGTGTGGAGCATTGATTTCCCATGTTGGTAATGACCAGGTCTAGGATATTGGAGCCCCTGGTGGGACTATGGATTAGTTGATCCAGGGCATTGGAATTTATGAATTCCAAGAACCGTTGGGTAAAGATGTTGGTACATGAGTAGTTTTCCCAGTTAATGGCAGGGTAGTTAAAATCACCCAGTATTAGGGTGTTTGGTTCTATCTTAATATTTACCAGTATGTTTAGAAAGGTGTACTGAGAATCTTGGGGTACAGTGGGGGATCTGTAGCAAGCTACAATTTGGATTGCAGTCTTACCTAGTGTTAGTTGCACCTGGAGAATTTCAGACACATTGTGTTGGGCAACTAGCCTGGTGGTGTGAATATCCTTGGTGAATATTGACACTCCTCCACCTTTATTGTTTCGGTCCTGCTTTGGTGGCCAACAAGTGTGGTAAGAGTTGTAACCTGGTATTGCAGGGGTGCTCTCTGAATCCTTGAACCAGGTCTCAGTTACTGCACAGATATCGATTTCTCCATTTTTAGGAGTGCCTCGAGAGAGTGCATTTTGAGGTTTAGACATCTAGCATTGAGTAGCATTACCTTCAGATTTTACATGCTTGTACCTGTTACAGTGGTAGTTTTGTCCTTTGAACTTTGCCTAAAGAAGGCACTATAGGGGTGGCAAGAGCCTTAGCCAGTAACCTGAATCCCAGGGGCATCAGGTGCAGACCATCTCTGGCAAAGCATCGTGGTCTGTCAATCATGTTGTCCCAGGCAGACAGATACTGGATCCCCTTTGAATGACACCAGAAGCTTAGCCAATTGTTGAAGTCAATCATGTTGTCCTTATATTGTGGTATCATTCTGGGTGAAGGCAGGATGCTACTCAGGGCTAGGGTCATACCTGCCTGGGACACATGATCCAAGAGCTCTTCCATGTCTCTTTTCATGTAGTCCAGGGAGGTACGTCTCAAGTCATTCACTCCAACATGGACAATGACAGAGTCATATTTGTACTTGTTGTGGAGTGACTTGAGTGCATGCATTATGTGGCGAATCCTGGCACCCGACAGGCAGCTGACTGTAATTTTCTCCTTGTTCAACCTGGTGAGAGGGACATCAGTGTGCTGGACTATAGAGTCACCTATGACTAAAGTGTTAGGTACATTGTCTTGTCTTAGGGGCTGTTGCTGGGTGGCACACTGGTGTTGTGAACTATGTGACACTTTGGTTGTGATTGGTGTTTGTTTGCGTTTCAGTTTCAGAGGTCCTTGTTGCTCGGGCAGGTTACAGTTAAGGGCCTCTGCATATGTGGATTTAGTGTTGCTATATGTGGGTGTTGGTGGTGTGGGTTTAGAAGGGCTATGTTTTGCTTGAGGTGTAGTGTGGGTGTTAACCTTCTCCTCTTGACTGTCTAGCACAATCTTGGGTGGAGAGAGTTCTGCTTCCATTTTGGCTATGTAAGTGCATCTCTCACAGGTTGTAGTGTTGGGTGCTAGGAGGAGAGAGTTGTCTGTGTACATGAGGCAATTGCTGTATTGCCCCAGTATGCCCAGATTCACCAGGTGGACAGGAGAAATCACCGGAAGCTGACCCATGGACATGCCTGGTTTGGTGCTTTTTTTTTTCTTGTAAAGTACAGGAGCTGTTTTCCCTTACATTAGCAAGGTACTTTGCAATTATAGGCTGTTTAGTGCCTACTATTAATTTCTCCTTATTGAGCATTATGCCACTACCTAGTGACTAGCCCAATACAATAGATTACATGCAGGGATACAAAATACCTGTCTCCCCCTTCCCATAATCCTTTGCGGCATTGAACAATCACACTATGGCGTTCAGCGCCATTTTTCTGTTGCCAGTTCCCAGCCTAGCTACTGTGTGAGTCGTCCTGTGATGCTGGGAAAGCAATATTCATGGTATTAGTCATATTTAAGGTACATTTTTGTATTTGTTTATCTCCGGCAAAGCATTAATTGGTTTATACTGTCATTCCAAATGATTGTGATTATTTTCAAACTTGCATCTTATGGTTCAGTGGAATATGCGACTATGATTATGCATACATCAGTTGTTTTATAGTTTGGTGTCAAGCACTGCCATTATTTATGACCTCTGAAATGTAATATAAAATCTTAAATGGTTTAGCCTCCTACAGAACTGTACTTGGTGCATACTGTTAACATATGTGACTGCGCCTGCCTAGAGATTAAGAGTGCACCTTAATATGTAATGCTGTGTAGTTTTGCTTTCTTTCTTTGGCCTTTCCATCCATGTAGATTACTAATGCTATGCAACTGTATTGAATCTTCAGTAGTGTCCAGTTTACTGTATACCTTCTGAATATAATGCTAAGTGGTGGTTAACTGTTGCTACATGATTATTGAGTACAAAAATGTGTGATTGATAAACTGATATATGTTGCTTCATACTTGACTGTATCATTTTAAATTGCTGGCTAGTGTTTCCTATTCACGGTTCCTACTTACCCTGTGTATTCCTGACATTCAGCCCATTGCACTTGGCTCCCTGCTTACCTTCACCTCTGTCTCTATTTCTCCTCAATGTCCTTCACACCCACTTCTTTTCCCTTGTTAATCCCCCCCAGTACTCTCCTCTTCCCAACTTACTCCTCTTAGAAATCTATGCTACCATACTCTCTCCACCTAGCTACATTTAACCTAACTCTACTTCAGCCCTTTGCCCTGTTTCTCACCATTAGTCTTATTTTTGTTTTTGTATTCTAAACTTGGACCACCTTATTTTCTGCAGTACAAAAGCAAACGGACCCTACCCAGTCACATGCAACTTGCTACAGCATGCCTTAGAACAATGTATGTTTAATTTTTCTCACTACAGAACTATTTTTGCAAATTAATCTTCTCTAGCGTGCAGTGTGTCTTCCTGATACTCACACCACTGGGACGAAGCTGCCCCCCCAACAACCTCCTAGTATATACTACTTTCTCTGCCTCGAGTTTGCCTTCTCAGCACTCCTTAAACATAGGCAACTCAGGACTTCACGCTGTAACATCCAGCTGAAATATTTGTAGGTTAACTCTGCCCTTAAATGCTCTCAAACAGCACACTTTAGATTCAGAAGGTCTCCGTCTGGTGAAAACTGCATGTAGTGTGTAGTATCCTACTGACATAGAAAAATCAAACCTATTACTTACTGATTGATTATTTTTCTACTGACAAGGCTTGAGACTTAGCTCTTCCCGCTCCATTCGCCCTCTGGGCTCACTCTGCTCTCCTATCCTGCCCCCAATTCTCACCCACCCCCACTACTTCCACACTTATACTCACCAAACTCCTCCCCCTATTCTCAACACCAACCACAAAGCACCCCACCCCTCCACACGACTCCTATATTCCTTCACTACCCCTCACCCTACCCTACCTCTAATACCTCTGCACTACTTAATAAAAAACACACATCTCTATTTCTACTGACCACAATCTACCTCATTTTTCTCACTAACATTACCTTACTCTACATAACAACCTCACCTCTCATTACAACCATCCATATCTCTCACATTCACACACAACTCAAACTAATATGCCTCCATACTCTACACTCCCCTCCACCCAGACATTACTCCTACTCCTCCTCATCACTTTATTACACCTAACCACCCTTCCTTCCTTTACTCTCTCACCTAATTCACCCACCATCCCCATAATTACCTTCACAAAGGCCACAAGCTACTCAAATATATCCCCTCACTTTCTTCAAACATCTACTATCCTCCATTTTACAATAAAAACTTTTTTCCAACTCATCCAAATGCAGCTTCCCTTGCTGTGACAATACCAACCCCCTCTACTACACCTGCCCCAAACAAACCACTAAGTAAAAACACCCCAAATCCATTCTCCATCCCTCAACCTTACCTTTATCTGATAATATTTACCCAAACCCTGGCCCCCAACAAACCTCAAACAATAACCCCAGACCTCCTAATCATGCCAACCCCCACAAATCTCTCTACTTAGTAACAATAAATACCTCTGAAACAAAATTCCTAACTTCCATCCATGGCTCTCCCACAACCAACCTGACATCATAGCCCTAACTGAGACCTGGTTTAAACACCACATTAAAGATTCTGAAATTCTACCCCCTGGTTATCAAAAACTCAGAGCTGATAGATCCAACAGAAAAGGTGGCAGAGTTGCAATAATGTTTGCAAATTCCCTCACTATAATACCATACTACAGCCACATCTCCAAGTTCTCCAGTGCTGAAATAATAATTACATTTCTAAAAATAAACAACAATAAAAACCTCTGCCTCATCACTCTATACATCCCTCCAGGAAACAATATCCCCAATATCCTTGAAGAAATACTCTCCTGGGTTTCCTCCAACATAAACAATGAAACAATCATCCTTGAAGAGGCAAACAGCAACTGGACTAGCATAAATTCATATCCCACCACTCACAACTTAAACTTATTCAAATTTACCTAGCTAATAAACTCCCCAACCAGACCATCCAAAGACTTTACATCTGGGTCCATTTTGGACTGGATACTTGTTACCCACCCCAACAAAATATCAGAAACAGGCACTCTACTGGACAGCCTAAGCAACCACCTCCCCGCTTATATCCACCAGTCCTCAAGCTCCTTACAACTCCTACACCACTATAAGGAACCTCACAACCTAACAAACTATAATCCATTACTCTTCTCCGAAACCCTCCAGACCATAAACTGGAACATCCTAAAAACACTCCCACTAGACAATGTCATTGATTACTTCAACACTACCTTCATCAACACACTTAACCAACAAGCACCAATTCAAATAAAGAGAATAAAGAGCAACCCTGCTCCTTGGCTGACCAAACCCACTAAGGATCTCATGCACCTTAGAGACAAAACCCTGAATTCCTACAAAAGAAACAAAAATCAAGACTCCCTCTCAATGTTTAAACAACTCCGCAACCAAGTAAAGAAACTAGTCCATAAGGATAAACAAGCATACTATACAAAACTTCAATCCAACCACAATCTAAAGCCAAAAAAATTCTGAATTCCATTTCCTCCCTCCTTAACCCTCGTACCAAGGAAAATCCATGCCCTCACCCAGACAAATCTCCCTTAGAAATAGCATCCCTTTTTAACTCCTTGTTCATAAACTGCATAGCTGATATCACTGCCTCCTTTCCTAACACTAGCAATACTAATAGCACTCCTTCCCCCAAATCTCCCTCCCCCTCATCCCAACACTCCCTTCCCACTATCCACACCCACCAGCCTTACACTATAATCCCTCTCCACCACAATTGTAAAAAAAAATACTCCTAAAGCTTAAATCCTGCTCTAATGCTCATGACAAGCTTCCTCCCACCTTCCTAAAGATAGCCACTAATGCCATCACTTACCCTATCAGCATCCTGCTTAATAGATCCATACAGGAATCTTATGTACCCAATCTGTGGAAAAAAGCGTATATTCTCACTTTACACAAGGGTGGAAAAAAATCATGATATAACTAACTTCTGCCCTATTTCCATCCTCTCCCCATTGTCCAAGTTACTAGAAAAATGCATCCACTCCCAACTCATGCCCCATTTTTCACATAGCCAACTATCTACATCCCAACATGGCTTCTGACCAGGCCATAGCACTACCACTACCCTTATATCATTCCTCGGTATTGTAAACAAGGCCTGTGACTCAGGAAAAACTGTCGCAATCATACTCCTAGACCTCTCAAAGGCCTTCGATACCATTTCCCACCCCTACTACTATCACAACTCTCTCACTTCCATCTCTCTCCCACCACAATAAATTGGTTCTCTAGCTACCTTTCTGACAGGCAACAAGCAGTCATATGGCAAAATTCCTACTCACCCTATCTCAACACCCCTACCAGAGTGCCTCAAGGCTCAATACTTGGACCTTTATTATTCAACATCTTTATCAATCACTTCCGCACATCTATTCCCAACACCAACATAATTCAATACGCAGACAACTCTACAGTCATCTGCTCATCCGACTCTATCCCAGACCTGGTAGCCAAAACACAATCTCCCTTTTCCACCACCAAAGACTGGATGATAACTAACCACCTAGCCCTAAACCCAAACAAAACAAAGATCATGATCTTCACCCCATCAAAATCTACCCCAACACCCAAAGAAACTTTCAAAATATTTAGTCAAAACCATTCCTAAATTGAAACTGTTCCCCATTCAAAGCTCCTCGGGGTGGTTATAAACGACCAACTAAAATGTGATAATCACATACAACAAAATATCAAAAAAACATCAAAAACTGGGATTGCTCTACAGGAATAACCAATACATAACCCACTCCTCTAGAAAAACAATAGCATCCACCTACCTCCACCCATCCCTCATGTATGGTTCACCAATACTAACCAACCTCCAATCCTCCCTAACAGCCAAACTATAAACCTGCTACAACAAGATATCCAAACTTGCAACTAACTCAAAACACTCCTCCCACCACTGAAAGTCTCTCCAGTATTTAAATTGGCTTGAACTTCCAAACTACCTAGGCTGTCTACAACTTGCCACCACCCACAAACTTATCTTTAAACCGTCCCACTGCCCATCCCTTACTTCCATCTTTACCTCCTACATTCCCAACAGGCTCCTTAGATCCGAGAACACAAACCTCATCCAGGTGTACAAGCCTGAGTGCTCACCTGGACAGCTTATCTTCTCTTTCTCCTTTGCTAAAATGTGGAAAGCCCTCCCACCATCCCTCAGAACTACCTACAGCCATGCCACCTTTAAGTCGAGTTATGACACAAAGGTGAGCCCTGCAGTAAGAATAGAACCTGATTTTCAACACACATATAGTATAAATGTTAATATTGGTCATGTTCACACACATCAACAAATGTAGTGGACTTCAGACAGCAACATACTGAAAGGTCACACTGGGCATGCTCACATACTTGAATAAATGAGACAAATGTCAGGCAACAAAACACTGAAAGGCCAAACTGGGCATGCTCACACACTTAGGCCATGTCTGAGTACAGCAGTGGGCCACACATATCCGGCAGTTGCATGTGTTAACCCAGGAACCTCTCACTATTCACCAATCTGCCTTGTGCACACAGTTATATGACAACAGACACATATATAATATAGTGGAACCCTGTCATAATCAAATATGTTCTGCAGATGCTTAGGTTGTTCATTGAAAGTGGGAAAGCAAAGAAGATAAAAAAACCTGCAATCAGTATCATCAATAAACAATGTGCATCCCGAACATTATCATAGGTTCATAGGTTGATACTAGGCTATCTGCCCTAGGGCATTTATAAGCCTAGCCAGAGTGTGTTTGGCTTTCGCAACCCTATTAGATTAGTAGACTGTGCCTGTGAATAGTAGGTCACACAAGATAGCCCTTTTTTCGTTTAGTTTATTGTGCCTCTGTCTAGCAGGGACCCGGAAGAGATCCCAGGGGTAAACATACGATCACCCATCCACTCGTCAAGATGTCTCCTATAGGTGGTCAGTGGGGGCCTTTGCCTATGCGGGACTGGGATCTCATTCCAAAGTGAGGGGAGCCTCTGGGATAAGAATCTGTCCCTCCAGCATGTCCTATTAATATCTGTGCTGAGGTTTACGTCCCTGGAGCATGTAGCTCTAAGGAATTTGGATATCCTGAGGTGGAGCATGTCCATTAATTCTGGGTTGGACATGGCTTTAAACAACAGGCACAGATTGCATCCGAGTAGGCGGTAAGTGACTGAGTAGAGCTGGAGTTACTTTAGCCAAACTGCGCAGGGCATCTGTGTGAGTCCCTAGATCTACTTGGTGAGGTACTTTTGTGGCCATTAGAGTTGCTGCAGGTGTCGGGTAAGGTACATCCCAAATGGGGCATTGTCTCCAGTCATGGGAGTGATGAGTATAGGGGCACAATGACCTCACTTGATCTAGATGTGAAACCTTTTGGGATAAGGTGGGCTATATAGGAGGTCTATCTAACCACTATGGCAACGTGATTGTCAAAGGCAAGATTACTAACTACTTGTGTCCCCAAATCCCTAATAACTCTTACCATACTTAATGGATTACCACCTATGTGGTAATGTGTGGGCACATTGTTATTCCCAAAGGGGATGACTATGCATCTAATGGCATTTATCTGTAGACCATGGCTCTGGCACCAGTTATCCATCTCTGTGAGACCCTTTTGGAGGATGCTTGTGCCAGCTGGAGAGTCGATTATGGCACCCAGTTTGCAGTCATCTGCGAACATGGTCAGCCATATTCCTCCTGTGTTAGCCTGTACGTTAGAGAAATATATACTGAACAAGAGAGGTCCCAGGACTGAGCCTTGTGGGACGCCATGTGTAACTGGCATAGAGTCAGACATGGCACCTGCAGTACTGACCATGTGGGTGTTATCCCTGATCCATTTAGCAATCCATCTTGTGACATATGTGTCGATATCGAAGCTGGTGAGCTTATGTATGATGCCCGAGTGGGGTATTGTGTAGAAGGGTTTTGTGAGGTCCAGGTAGGCTGTGTGGACTACATTCCCTACGTCTATGGACCTGGTAACTGTTTAAAGAAGTCGACCAGGTTCAAGAGGCAAGATCTGCCCACAACAAAGCCGAATTGGGTAGGATCCAGTGTCTGTAGGTTCCTGATGTCTTTGTGTATGAGTTCCATGATGATACGCTCCATAGCTTTGCAGACCAGGCTAGTTAGGCTTATAGGGCGATAGTGTCTGGGGTCCGTTGTGGCACCACCTTTGTGGAGCGGGACCACTGTTGCTGTATGCCATTCCTTGGGTACATATCCTGTAGAAAGTCTGATATTGAACAGTGACTTAATGTGAGGTTTATGTTCATCATGAAGCTCGTGTAAGACACAGGCCGGGACACCATCCAGTCCCATTGATGCTGTGTTGTCTGCTTTGGAGAGGGCAGCTCTCACCTGTTCATCTGTGATGTCAGGGAGGCTACACTCTGTTGGGATGGACATTTGCTCTTTAGGGGGGATGGGGGGAGACATTTGCACTGAACCTGTTTGCCAGGATGTTGGCAATGTCTGTGGGTTCAGTGTATGTTTTGTCATTTTGCAGTAACTCACAGCATATCTGGGAGTTGCCACCCAGGTTCCTGACATAACTAAAGAAGGCCATGTGATTGTCCTAAGTGTCTGGTGCAATTTTCCTTTTGGAGCGGGCTTTAGATGAATTCATGAGTGATCGTAGATTCTTGCTAGTACTGATCAGAGATGTCGTCCCTTTTTGGGATTGTGCTCTATCATGTAGTAGCCTCCTCCTTTCGTTGTATAGTTTATTTATGGCCGGGGTCCACCAGACAGGTCCCCTGCCTTTGGAGGAGTGAGTCTTGTTGTTATTTGGGATAGCACGATCCATGCATTCCAGTAGGTGTCCATAGAATGCATTTGTAAAGGATTCAGCGGTCTGAGCCATATTTCCCACTGTCCCAGGGTCTTTAAAGGATACCACCTCAGTTTGGAGAAGTGTGACATTTGCTTTTAAGAAGTTCTTCACCGAGATTACTTAGGATGGAGGTGGGGACGGGATATGGATGTCCAGTGAGATTAATGTATGGTCTGACCTTACCAATGAGGGGTATACCTCTGGTGTGGAACATAGAGTCCCCATGTTGGTGATGATCAGGTCCAATATGTTTTCCCCTCTTGTGGGTGTGGTGACCAGTTGTGCCATAGTGTTTGAGTTTATAAATTCTAGCAACCGTTGGGCGAGGGTGTTGAGGCTTGAGTAGTATTCCCAGTCAATGCTTGGGCAGTTGAAGTCACCCAATATAATAGTATTTGGAGAGACCTTCATATTCTCCAGTGTTCCCAGGATAGCCAAGTGGGGTTCCTGAGTTTGGGAGGGTGGTCTGTAGCAGACTACAAACTGAAAGGCAGTTTTGCCCACTGCTAGTTGCACATGTATGGTCTCCGATGCTTCGTGCAGTGCTACTAACTTGGAGGTGTGTGTATCTGTGATGTATATGGATACTCCCCCTATTTTTGTTGGTTGGTCCGAGTCTTGTGGCCGAAAAGCATGGTATGAAGTATAACTTTGTAGTGCTGGGGTGCTTATAGGATCCTGAACCAGGTGTCTGTTACTGCACAGATATTGACATTCTCCATACTGAGGAGAGTCTTGACTGCATGCATTTTGAGGTTTAGACATCTGGTGTTGAGCAGCATTACCCTTAGTTTCTTTTACCTTGCATTGTCTATGGAGGTGGGTTTGTCTTTTGAGCCTTGCCGAAAAAAGGCACTATGGGGGTGGCAAGAGCCTTAGCCAGTATTCGAAAGTCCAGGGGTGACAGGTGCAAGCCGTCCATAGCAAAGCTACATGGCATGTCGAGCATGTCATCCCAGGCTGACAGACACTGGATCCCCTTTGAATGACACAAATATGTTAGCCAACTGTTAAAATTTATCAGTTTGTCTGTATACTGTGCCATCATTCTTGGTGAGGGTAAGATGCTACACAAGGTCAGGGTCATAATGGCCTGGGCTACATGATCAGAGAGCTCCTCTATGTCTCTTGTCATGTAGTCCAGGGAGGAACATCTGAGGATATTCACAACAGCAAGGACAATGATGGAGCCATATTTGTACTTGCTTTGGAGTGACCTGAGTGCACGTGTTATGTGGTGGATCATGGCACCCGACAGACAGCTCAAAGTGACCTTCTCCTTGTTCAGCCTGGTGAGTGGGACATCAGTGTGTCTGACAATAGAGTCACCTCTTACAAGTGTATTAGGTGTGTTGTTTAGCCCTAAGGGCAGTGACTGTGTGGCACACTGACTTTGTGAACTATGTGATATGTGGGTATTGTTGTGGGGTAGCAGTTGTTTGGGTGTCTGCTTTTAAGGTCTCTGATGCTTAGGCAGATTTTATTTAGAGCCTACAAGTATGTTTTTGTGTGGTAATGTATTTTGTTTGCTGTCGCTATAGGTCTATGTGAGACTGGATTTGTGGTGTGTGTGGTTATCTTCACCACCTGATAGACTGTGCCAGTCATGGGTCGAGAGAGCTCAGCCTCCTGTTTGTCTATATAGTTGCATCTCTCACATATATCTGAGTTTGTTGGGAGGAGGAGAGGGATGTCTGTGTACATAAGGCAGTTGTAACATTGCGTCAAAATTTCCATATTCACCAGCTGGACTGGAGAGTACACACAAAACTGACCTTTGGACATGCCAGGATATTATGATGAAATACTCTGCTGACTGATCAAAAAGGATTAGTAGGGTGTTAAGTGTGTAAAAGAGTATAAAAGGGGTTTAGTGCTCAGGTTTGTCGGTGTTTTGGAATGATTATCTGTGAAGGAGTCCAGACAGAACCATGACACTTCTTTCAGCTATGTCATAAATAGCAATGTACACTCATATTTGTCCTGAGTCAGGGCCAACTGTACCTGACTGACAATGCCGACATCCTGTCAGACAGGCCCATACATACATACCCACCTCCCACTGACAAAAGGCTCTATCATCATACCAGGAGATATCACATGTAGAATGGATAAACAGCTCCTTCCAAAGCTGAAAACATGGCATCAATTGGATTACATTGTTTCCCTATATGTGTCATAAGTGAACTACAGAACAAACAGACCCTGCACCTGAACAGTCTGTTGAGCCTCACCCTTTCTACAGGATCTGAAACTGTTGAATGTGTTACAGCAACATATGGCACACCCCACAAGTGTTGGTGCACAACAGACCATGGGATCTATAGTCCTATAAGCCTATGAAGTCTGATCTGCAAGGCCATGGAGTTCATCATGACTGAAGTTATAAACAGAGCTATTGGAAGCCGACAAACACACAACCCTACCAACTTTGGTATGTTCATGGGCAGATCATGGTTCCCAAACCTGCTAGACTGTTTGCAAGGCAGCCACCCAGGACATACATCACTGAAAGGAGCTACACACGTCCCACATAGACTTTGAATAGCCCTTTATCAACATCCCAGACACATGTCGTATCCATAAAATCAACAATCTGTGCATAAATATGTATTGTCATATGAAGGAATGGCAATTTGTCCACAGATAGATCACACAAGCTAAGAATTGTGGAGTCCTGTTCAAGCTGTTAACACCTGCTGACCCACATGGTTCATTCCTGGGATTGCATAAAACAAAGTGCACACACATTACCATGTCCAGTCTGATGATGTCAGCATCCTACAAATATAGCAGGAGAAAAGAAATCACCCAATAAAGCATATAGCACGTTGTGTTAATGTGTATCTCACTAATATCATAACATAGTAAGGTAGGGGTTTGAATTCTGGAGTGTGTGTGTGTGTGCAATTCCTTTTAAGAGGAGTGTCCTTTTTGGAGACTAGGAACACATTAAAAGAAGTAGATTCCACTTTGGCAAGTCTGATGATGTCAGTATCCCACAAATACAGCAGTGGAAACAAAATTCCTCAGTAAAGCATAGAATGTGTTGTGTTAATCCGTATCTCTTTAGTAACATAACCTACTTAGATAGGGGTTTGAATCCTGCAATTGCTGAGTGGGGGGTGTGCTTTCCTTTGAGAAGAGTGCCCTTTTTGGATACTGGGAAAACACATTAAAAGAGGTAAATTCCTCTTTGGCAAGTCTGATGATGTCAGTATCCCACAAATGCAGCAGTGGAAATAAAAGCACCCAGTAAAGCATATAGCGTGTCATGTTAATGTGTATTTCTCTAGTATCATAACATAGTTAGGTAGGGGTTTGAATCCTGCAATTGCTGAGTGTGTGTGTGTGTGTGTGTGTGTGAGAGACACTGTTGGTCAATGTGTTGTGGGTTTTGCTTTTACTGCTGTATGACATATCAGTAAAACAACAGTATGTGCATTGCACACTTCAGGTATCTGTGTGGCAAATACATATATGTACATGTGACCTCAATTGGTAACTGTGTGGCAAATACATATATGTACATGTGACCTCAATTAGTTCATAGGTGTGAAGCCTACTTTCTACATGAATACATCTGTTACCATTGATAGTTTGTGCTGCTGCTTCTCAGACCTTAGGTCACATATGCATGTATGTGACAAGGCCAGCCACTGTAGTGATCTGTCGCCTAGGTCATCTGTGTCACACACACCCATGACAGTTTCTATAGAATAGTGTGAGTGAGGGTTCATGCCTGGGGTATATTTCAGACATGTTCAAACACAACACAGTCTGTCAATAATGGGCATTCATTATAGGTATACAACAACTCCGTGGATATGCATACAGACCCCTTATTGCTTATGTGATACACTGAGGGACATCAGCATACCTTTGGAAATGTGAATACCAAAGGACAGATGACATAACATGTGACTGCATGTACACATCGGTACCCCTGCTACATGTTGTGGGCTACTACCAATGTGGTACTGTCGGGATACTATGTATAGTAAATGTGGATGACTATGCTATAGTTGGCTTATAGCTTTACAGCATGGGTTGGTCAACAGGTATTTGTCTGTATGATACCCTTGTGGAGGATAAGTGTCTCATCCGGAGAATACATTGCAGGCCACTGTATGCATTACCAGATGTGGACGGACATATCCCTAGTGTGTTTGCTAGGATGGCTACATGCCAAATAGGAGTGATCCCAGGAATGGGTGGCGGTCAATACCACTGGTTACTGGTATAGTGTAGTACCGGAAGGATTCAAATGCTACTGTGTATCCTACATCTGTGTGCCAGTTGTCAAGACATCATCTAATGATTGGTTAAAATCAGGCTGTTGAGGTTATGTATACTACCAGAATGCAAACCAATGACCGATATTAACAGTATCACCCACAGCATAGTGTCAAACCATGTCATACACACATATGTACCCAAGTCATAACATATGTGTAGTAAAATGCATACTGGCCACCAATAGGAAATATGAAGTGTTCACACTGTGTAATACAGGGCATGTCTCCCTTCCCATGTGTCCACTATTCACATGCATGCAGACATTGCACCTCCACCATGTTCACAAATGTACACCTGCAAATCTGTACTGCACACATCACACACGTACCGTCCACTCACCAACACATGCTGCCAGTACCACACACTTCAGCCAAGTGGCACATGGGCGGACATTTTTGGAATTAACACTGGTGTAAACAATACTACATTGATAATCATAGCTTTAATGCATCATGCCTGCTCAGATATACCTACAAGGATATCATTACACTTTACTGTTGACAACATGCTAACATTGCTACACTGCTGTTAGGTCAACCTGTGCATCAGCACCATGTTAGCCTGTTCCTGCGTCAATCTCACAGATGACAGGAGGTGGCACAGTTTCATCATATGCACAGGGTGTGTTATTGGTTTGCCAGAGCCCGACAATGACCCATCCGATCGACATGTATGTGTGTGTGTGTGTGTGTGTGTGTGTGTGTGTGTGTGTGTGTGTGTGTGTGTGTGTGTGTGTGTGTGTGTGTGTGTGTGTGTGTGTGTGTATGAGGGACAACAGTACAGTATGGGTCAGTGTTGATGTAATGTGTGTGTATGTGTTAGCCCTAGGTGTTTGGTTTATGTGTGTGTGTCTGCATGCACACAGTTCCACCTTGCGGCTGCCACATACGGGAGGTTGTGGGACAGCCACAGATTGAACCTGCCAGGCTGTACAGATCACTGTCTCCGGTCATGGACACAGTACTTGTGCCTGGCAGGGGTGCCACGGACAGTATTGGGCACTAAGCCAGACTGGGTACTATCATTAGAGGCAGAGGGATGTCGACTGGAACCATGTCCCTGCTGGGACTGGCTAGAGCCATGTGCACGTGGTCGTCTAGGACTGTCTATTGACAGTCCAGCCCCAATATTGCTGGGGCTGGTACTGCCACTACAGGAGAGGCTGGGACTTGTGTGTCATCCGCGATGACTGCCAGCTGATGATGTTGCTGGCATACGTCCACGTCGACATCTCAGCCATCCTGCACTGTCCTGGCACATGGA
This sequence comes from Protopterus annectens, assembly GCF_019279795.1. Taxonomy (NCBI): domain Eukaryota; kingdom Metazoa; phylum Chordata; order Ceratodontiformes; family Protopteridae; genus Protopterus; species Protopterus annectens. Next base: position 1,301,783,604 of record NC_056735.1, read on the forward strand.
CATTACATTGTGGAGGACATCTATTGTCTCCCACAACATCTGTCAATGACCTTGGTGTAATTACAGATGGCACTGGCAAGGTCACGGATACAGTTATTGATAGCGGTGTTATGCACCCTCTGTGCCCTTAGTCCCTGCCTGGTGTACCGTTCCATATGTGCCTGTGCATGCATTACAGCCCGGAACATACCTGAGGTTGTGAGACCTGTGTGGGGGCACGTCTGCCAGGGGCATTACAACCAGCAGTGCTCCCACAAGAACCCCTGGACATATGCCTATGTGGTACCATTCCAGGTGTCTGGGTATGGCTGCTGTGTGGGGTTGCATGTGCCATAGACACCACACTATCCTGGTCAATGCCTACTGTATGCTGTTCCTCAGCTAAGGTCATTGGTGTTGAGGGATGTATTGGCAGTATGAATGTGCACATAGATGGGGTGGAAAGCTGTGTACTGTCGATTGGCGAACCAACGACATACCCTGTCAAACCTGCCTGTGCCACAACTCATGTATCATCATGTCCACTATTTGTGGCAGTGACTTCAGGTTCCCTGTTGTACTCATCCAACAATACCTCAGCCCCTGTGACAGGGAGACAGGAAACACACTTTACAACCTGTACAGGATGTTAGCACACATGCACACATGAACACATGCACACATGAACACATGAACACATGCACACATGCACACAAATACACTACTCAGCCAAGTTGACACACACACACACCAACAGCAATATGGAACATACTCATTAGTGGTTGATGGTGGAGTACAATATCACAAGCCAAAGAGTCCTATCACACGTGTCAGCATGCAGGATGTGTGTTGCTCAACAGCATGCAGTGCAAGTGTAGAGAGTCCTTGTTGATAACAGTATACATGTATTCGATGCATGTGTGTTGTTCAATGATTGGCCTCACAATGGAACACAATGTGTACATGGACACAACATTGCTGTACAAGTCTAAAACGCTTTCCAGTGTCCTGTGCACCATCACTCATAGGTATACATACCATGGCCAGATGCGCACAACTGTCAGATGTATAGCAATGAATGCTATGTGTAGTACTGTAGTTACTGTAATTGGATGTAGTGTAGTACAATGAGCCATCATCAGGCAGCATCATGTGGTCACTCAAGGCCAGTAATGTATGCCACACTGGCAACTATCTTGCTGTACCTGACCTGCACCACTTTGGCTACATTAACCATTTCACAGCCAATTGTTACATGGGTATGTAAGGTGTTCAATAGGGAGCATTGCCTAACATTAATGTGTTGAGTGTTGAAGCGTGTCACACCGCCCCACGATAGGCCTCTACCCCTCAGGTATAGTATGTGTGCTGTGTTGATGACATTTGGGATACTGGAGTATGACCTTACAGCAGGTGTCTACATATGCCATGTGTATCATATTAACACTTACTGCATATGACAAAGTGGTGTATGTTGTGTGAATGTGTATTGACTCTGCCTATACAATGTCCACTACAGTGTACCACAATTGTTTGGGATGCTCTGTGTATTGCATGTGTTTGAGGCAGATACTCATGTTACTGGGATGTGCATAGTCCCACAGAGAACATGCAGAGCATGCATTATGTGTAGGTGTTTTACATGTGTTTATGGCCTACAACTCTCCTATGACATGCACGTTATATGCTATATTAAATGTAGAACACTCACCAGCATGGGTCTGCTGTCTTGCTATCACACCAGAGGGACCTACAAGGATATGAGACAGTTTGTCAGTGTCAACAGCTATGGCATTGCTGCTGTGTGTTTGAAATTTTACAGTAGTACAAGAGGTGACAGTCACAGGCATACAGATTATGTTCCAAATTATCAGTATTGCATGACACCAGGCTCCACATCTTCTGAATACACAGTACACATCTGATAAATGCATGTTCTAACAATCGAGCTAACAGTAGTCTACAGATATGACATGTTACCTGCACGCTCTGAGTCGACGTGCTGGGTGACTCCGGCCTCCATGATGACACATGTCTGTTGTACTGGTTGGCCAGGAGCCACCACGCTGAAGAGCAGCTCTTCCACTCTGGTGAGGGGTGGCTGTGTTGCTGCACCACCACCTGTAGCAAGCTGTTGTCTCTGGACATCGGAGGCATGCTGCCGGACATGTCTGATTAAATCACTGCAGTGATGGCGTACCTGTTCATTAGTCTGGTTATGCATGCCTACATCATTCACCTGACAGACAACATCCTGCCACAGTGCAGTGCGCCCATGCTGGTCCTGGCTGGTTCTGGAGAACAGCAGGTTGTGATGTTGTATCAGGGCATCTAAGATGACTTCCTCCTCCTCAGGGGAATACGCGGGTTTTCTATTGTGAGACATGTCCCTGGAAGTCAATAAAACAGTAATTGTGAGCAAGTCATGTGGCACACTTAACATTCTAAAGTACAGACATCAATGAAATGTCATATATAGCAACCTATTGGCTGTCAGTAGATACACACTTTTAATACCACATATCACTGCTCAGCCCACAACTGCCTGACAGTGCCTGGCACATACTATATACCAAACCATGTTCTGCACAGCAACAAAGTGAAACCAGTATGTAAGACTATACAACAGTACATGGCACACTGTATGTGACACAATGAACCACCTAGCTACAGGAGGTATATATGAAGTTAATGCATACAGACATTTGTCATCCATTGAAATGAATGTAAAGTACAGTTACAGTACTACCAGTACACCACGCTACTTGTTGATAGCAAACCCCTCAGTACCATATGTGCACATTCATCAATATAGGTGGCATACTGCTGTACTACACTATACATGTTGCTAGATATGCACTTATATCCTGTGACACACATACCACCGAGGCCATGTTACAGGCATACCCACACACACATCAGACATACCTACAGGACACAAAGGTATGACAACCCAGATGAGTTTTATCTGTGTACCATACAGTGCTGTGTGTCAGCACTTACAATACCTCATGCCTGAGGTATGTAATGTGTGAGGACTACAGGTAACAAACAAAACAGTGTTTCCAAGCAATGTGGATATACACCATACTGTGCTGTTTAGGCCTACAGCTTCAGGTAGTACTACAGTTCATATGGCATTTGTATTCACTAGTGTTAACAATCAATAAGCATACATGTACTGCTTTAGCCTACAATGGCACACTCCAGTCAACACCATGGGACTATGTCACACCGTATGCCATATTACTTTTCCTGCCTAGCAATAGCATACATATCTTTTGCTGGGATCAGAGCTACAACACTACATACCATGATATAAACAGTTTCCGACTAGGCTATCACACATATACACAACTTTGACACATTCACCTACACATTCACCATCACACCCAGTGAACCTCACATAGCAAGTAATGCAACAAGTACATGCGTGTGTGTATCGGGTCCTAGGTAGCTAATAGGCTATTATCTGTAGGGCCTATGGAAGCCTAGCCATATGGTACCCTGCCCTTCAACACCCATGTAATTTAGGTTCATGTGCCCCTGTCATGAAGAGCCACAGAGGTGATTCCCGGGTTGTGTTTCCTATCTCACATCCAATCATCATGATTATTCATGACAACTGCTAATAAGGACCTTCATTTGCTATTGATAGGTAGTTAGTTCCAGACTATGGTATGTGTCTGAGATGATAATGTACCACTCCAGCATGTTCTGCTTTTTGATGTTACAAGGTTTAGATCAGTACAGTGTGTAGCTTGTATAGATTTTAATCTGTTTATATGGAGCATGTCCAACACCTGTGGGTCTGGCATAGCTTTGTATGTTAGGCAGAGGTTGCCTCTGGGTAGGTGGTATGCGACACAGTGTAGCTGTGGTTTTGTAAGACAGTCTGCATAGGGCATCTGTTGGAGTCTGGTAATACTCTTTGTGAGGTATGTGTCTGGCATCTACAGTTGGTGTAGATGTCTTCTGAGGTACATACCAACAGGGTCATTGTACTCTATGATGGGTGCTATGACTTATGAGTAGAGTGGAACACTGACCTCTTTTTCCATGTATGACGCACCTTTTCTGATGACATGTGGACCGTACACAGTTTACATGACTAGTGTGGCACTGTGATTATCAAAAGGGACACTACTGTCCACCTGTGTCCCATAGTCTCTTATCACACTTTTGGTGTTGAGTAGACTACCACCTATGTGGTAGTTCATGGATACAGGGTTTTTAACAAAAGGGATGGCAATACGTTTACAACATTGAGCTTGAGCGTACATATGAACATCCATTGGTGTACATATAGATATACATATAGGCACATATACAGTCCACCTTTCATGGGAACATCAATTATGCAAAGGTTGAGAGGGATACAGTTATGTAATGATACTGCACAGTCTTGTGCAGAATGCATGGAAGGTATTCTCAGCCCATGTATTTTTAGCAGGACCCCCTGTCTGGAAGACTAATAACCTAACAAAATCATGCCCACAGCGTTTAAGCATCACATGTCATATGCCAGCACTGTATGCTGTCTTGTTTGCCACACACTACAACCTACATATAAATATGCACATAACAACCTGCACCAACATAAAAATGTCCACCCTTCACAAACAGTTGCAGTATGTCCCTTGCTCTATGCACATGTTCAGATGCTAATATATCAGACACATATCTCTCCATATGTGTGTGCCATACACACACAAGGTCCACACTGTTGTAAGTCTGTACACCTCACGGATGACCTGTTGGGCCTTGCTACAACATGGACAGTTGTCACATGTGTGCATACAGTAATAGAACAGGGAGTATATATAGCTGCAAATGCTATATTACTATACTAGCCTGGTACAGCAGTTGCCAATGCTAAGCTACACATTATGTGACTATCATGCATGTCTTACTCTGTCACATCCAAGTTTATATAGGTGTTTGCACTACTCCCCCAAACTACCATTATACGCAGTACTGTACAGACCATAGATAGCATGTTTGACATATAATGCTGAGCTACATATGTCACAGTTATGTCCCACTACACACAGCTACACACTAATTTGTCCATGGCAGTAGTTATGCATGGCATCAGTGCATACATACCTACTGCTGCCACATATGCATGTTTCAGAGTATGTACAGTACTATTCATAAATATCTACTACTTGCCGGTAACTACATATCTGTTACATACCTGTGTCACTTTCAGATCCGTCTGTGTATGCTTTGACAACTTTGTTTTTTTTTTTTTTATTAAGTAAAGTTTTTTTTACTTAAGTTTTATTTTTGGTTATTAATTAAGTATTTTTTTTCTTAATTAATATTTTTAGTTAGTAATTAAGTATATATATTTTTTACTTAATTAAATATTTCTTTATTAAGTAATATTTTTTGTCACTACTCTCCAGGAGTTCTATAGTCTCTGACATGTGCAATGTAATGACTGCATGCTGCATGTGGGGATAGCAAGTACAGTCTGCTTTTATAGGTATTTGTGCATGTGCATGTGATGACCTCTGCACCAATTGGTGCACAGCATTTGGTAAATGTATACAGCCTGCTGTGTGGTAATTACAGTGCTCACTGTCATAGCAACCCAATGCTATAAATTGCTAAGGTATGTAGGCATAGCCCTTTCAGATTTCCAGAGTGGGGCCCATGCTTGTTTGCTGTGGACACTGTTGTGTAAGTCAGAAGGTTGGTATACTTCCTATATCTGAAGCTAGAAGTGTAGACAGTGATGTACATGTTGTACTCAGACCTGACTGTTGCCACTTCCAGTAGAGAGCTATCAGTGTAGAGTTTAACTCACCCCTACAAATGCTTACACAGGATATATGTGAGTATGTAGTTTCTTTTCTACTTATATAATTAACTGCCATACAAAAGTAGCTATTGAGTAGTGTTCTTTTGGCACATGAACTGTTTGTGAACTGTTATACTGTGAATATTAATGTACTCACTTCTGCAGGGTTTGTGTTTTTTATTGTTGACATTAGCACAGGGTTCTCAGGAAAACTGGACAATTCCAGTACTGAGTATGCCTACCTATATCCTTGGTAGACCCTAAACACACAAGTATATTGTAATTGTGGGGGGGGGGATGCTGACATACAGAGAGCATTATGTATTATTGTGTGAATGTTATCTTACTGGACTTAAAGGATTGGTGTGTACCTGTTAGTTTATCACGGCAGGTGGTCTGTCTGCATAGTTCCCAACTGTGACCCTATCCAGATGGTAGCCAGATGTTACACTGTTATTCTTTGTCTGTGCAACTCACAGGTGTTTTCAGCACTGGTACAATGGCATTGTTACAGTCAGTTGCTACTAGTACATGGCTGCATCCTTTGGTATTTCTGTGTTGTACTCCTACATAAGGGTATGCTTGTGGAAGTCCTCCCAAAGCTATTTGCAGAGTGTGTAACAGCAGAATAGTTGATATGCCTGTGTGTTTGTGCCTCTTCCAGGCCTATGAAACACTCAGATACATCTTTGCATGGAGTCAGGGATAGGTAGTTAAAAGTGAGGTACACCTTACACATAATAGAGACAGTAAGTGTAGACTTGAGTGAAGCAGTGCATATGGATTGTACTCCTTTTATGAAGTACAAGCGGTGTCTACTGTTATTATTGTCAGTATACATTGTGTAATACCCCACCTTTCTGACTGACGTCAGTACTTTTCAGAGGGATTCAGAGGGACACAGCTAAAATATGTTTCACAATCAGGGACATCCCTGAAAAGTAGTCACAGTTAGGAAGTATGGCCTCTGCCCTAATCAGATATGTCACTGTTTGTCCTGCTATGATACTGTGTGGGGGTTGTAAAGTGCCTCTGTAACATTATTTGCTGCTAGAATGGCTGCTTCTCATATCACACTATTGTAATGCAATTCCACAACAATTGCTGGTAAAGATCCACAGAACAAGCTTTGTGTTATGGCCTTCCTATTTTTCCTTTACATTCACTCATTGTAATGCATGATATATTTATTTCAGCACCAAGTTATTGTATATCTGCTGTGACTTAGTGGTACTTCATGCAGTGTAGTGTGTCCAAGGTCTGGGGTTCGAGACTGACAGAGGTGTTTTATTTTGCTGCTGAACAGAACAAGGGCCCTGACATACAGAGTGACTAAGGCACTTTTAAACAGTTGTAAGCGGGTTTGCGTGACGCTTAGCGATGCTTAGCTAAGGGCACACATGCGCACACTCGCTTAAACCTGCTTACTACTGCTTGAAAGTGCTTACTCCCGCTAACCCCCGCGCTAATTTCTTTGAAAGAAAAGAAAATGGGGAGATAGGAAAGTGGTGAAAAAGGGGGCACAAAGAGGGAAATACAGTAGGAAAACAAGCTTGGGATGTGCAGGACGGGTATAGGGAAGGGCCATAGCTGCCCATTTCTTTACCAGCAACAGCTGTGCATATACAATAAATTTGGTGTAAAATTTGAAACCTTCAGCCCCTGGGAGAGGGGTGAGGACAACAAAGTATGCTAATTAGAATTATCAGTTTACATGTCTGGTGGACATGTGTGCGAAATGGGCAGCTATGTATGGGGCGTAATTTTTTTGTGGGTACAGATTGCCCTTTTTTTTTTTCAGGTGAGAGTGGAAAGTGAGGTAGAGGAAGTAGGTATATTTGGGGAGGTAGGTTGGGGAGGTAAACAGACAAGACAAACAAGATGCATACAGGGGCGGTGTATGACACATGGGGTGGGTGAACATAATTGATGGGGACGGATGTTTGGAAATTGCAAGCCAATGAGCCCACAGATGGTAACAGTGGAACTGAGATCCCCACCCATGGGCAGTCATCACTGCAACTTCACAGCCCTGAGGGTGACTGTGCTGGGGCTGCATAGGACGGGCAGGCTCACCTGTGAGAAGTGCCACTCTCGCCTTGAGCTGGCATAGGGGATCAGCAACTGAATGCTGGATCTCTCTACGCACCACAGCCCAGACCCTTCGAAGGGTGACATGTGGCCCTACTCCACTCACACTTGCACAGGGGGGATGAGGCCCATCCCGTGCAGCGCTTCCACCTGAAGGTGGCACAGGACCAATGGAGGAGGGGAGCCCAGGCTGGGCACTGGACCTGCTGGTGCCAGGTGCACTCGCCAGCTGAGGAGGGACAGGTGGGTCCGCTGGCACTGGCCTTCCCATACGTTCTGTGATTAGGTGTGTTTAATTACAACATAAACAACAGCATTCCAAGTTAGTTGTAATAGCATGCAGTAATATTCCCATTAACCCAACAAACCAAGGTTCCAACAGTTGAAAGGCAAGCATAACACATGCATATATTGAACAACAGTGGACATTCCAACAGCATGCAGGGATGATTGGTGGCAACAGGCCACCATGATTGTGGTGTTTGAACAGGGCACATGCATCAAAGTGAATGCAGATATTTATAGAACAATAGGACATATGTCCCAACAAATGTTTTGAGATTACACATACCCATTGAGGTGTGGAATTGCATTGTTTATGCACATACAGTAGGGTGTAGAAAGAAACCTCAATTAACATCTTATAAGTACTTTTAGTCTACACTACATTCCTGTTGACTGCAGGTGTATATCCCCTACATGTATTATTACACTTGCCAACATGCCTTAGGTTGTGTAATGGGTTTGGGTAGTTCATGATATACCTGACCTATATCTGACATACTAACTGTCCAGGATGCAGATGTTACTGCTACATATTGATTGATTTTATTTATATTTCTTTATCTATATATCTGGATGTGTTCACATGACAATTTCAGTAAAATTTGTACAGAACCCTACATTTCGTGAAGCACACTCACATTTCTGGGGAACAAATTAACAAGCTACTGATGTGCCAGATTTACTTATGCATGCCAGCCAGTCACTGACTGTTGAGGACTGTATATATGCTTCACAGCTACTGGCACTTCCATCAACCACTTTAAATGGGACTGCCCAACTGTGGGTTGCCAGCACTTATTAAAACAGTACTATTTGTATAATGCAAGGGTACAACAACATTTCAAAGTAAGTGACACAGACACACTCCAGGTTTTATACCTTTATTAATTACATTACACACTTTTCCACAGGCTCTCTTTTATTTGATATTACAGTGCATATGGAAGACATATTCAAGACATATTATACCTTTATTAATGGGTTAGAACACTCTTTTTCAGGCTCACTCACTTATTTTATATGACAGTACATGCAGAGATATTATTCCAGACATATTTTACCTTTCTTAATGGGTTACTACACTCTTTTGTCTGGCTCTCTGACTTATTTTATATAACAGTACATGCAGAGGAATTATTCAGGGAATTTTATGGCTGTATTATTGGGCTGCAACACTTTCTTTCAGGCTCTCTCACCTATTTTATATAACAATACATGCAGAATAATTACTAACCTGCCTGGTGGCACAGCCTTAGCAGCCTATCTGCATAGGCTTACTGATTCGCAGCACGGACACCTGCAGCTGTGAAGTAAATGAAGGGATATTGAGACATACCTATCCATTATATAGAATAAATTAGCATGTCTTACATACTGCATTCCATGGCTACCTACTCAGTAGTGGGGCATCTTGCATCTCACGGGCCTCCTTTATCCATTGGCTCAGTAGGTCCTGCTTCCGTCTCATCAGGTCTGCATGGTGGTGACAGACCTGTTCACCAGTTTGAGGAACGCCTGTGACACTTGTGAGGTCATGAGCTAACCATTTCCAAGCCTCTGCTTTGTACTCCATCCCTTGGAACTGGCCCTGCAGGAGTCTTGACTCATGACAGTGGACAAGGAGCCAAACCATGCATTTCGACTCCTCGATGCCCCAGCGTTGCGCTCTAAAGTGTGTATCCTCTCCAGCACCAGCCATTCTAACTGCAGATGGGAGCTACAATCAGTTATGGTGAGTATTTCCACCTATAGGGCTTAAATATGCCGCATTTCCCGCACATTTTTGTGATTGGCAGTTTTTGAAAATTCTCGGCTGACTGCAGACCTGTTTAGCAATGGTTAATCTACCATTTATAAGTATATGTATGTTAACAGTGGCTGCTTATCCTAAGCTGTCATGGCTTAGTGGTTCAGTACTTTGATTATGGTGCACAGTGTCCTGGGTTCAAACCTTGTCATTGCTTTTTATTTTACTACTGTCCAGACAGACTAGGGGGTGTGGCTGTGTTTAGGCAACTTTGCTGTATGTTGCTCCACATTGCCCGATGGTGCGCTGGTTGGTGCCGTGCACACCTCCACACAAACCGATTGCGCTGGGTAAAGCGCTATTTAGCTATGGGCAACTACATTGCACTGGGTAAAGCGCTGCTTAACTACGGCAACTATATTGCGCTAGGTAAAGCGTTGCTTAACTACAGGCAACTATATTGCGCTGGGTAAAGTGTTGCTTAACTGCGGGCAATTATATGTCAGGATCCTTTATAAATATGCATTTTGTTCACTTATACATAGGCCATTTCAATGTTTTTTAGTAAAGTTTTAATCATATATGTCAGGAATTATTTCATATACTAATTTAGAACATAAAATAGGAAAGGGAGTGGTGGGACTTGAACCGTGAATGCCTCCTCTTTGTGCGAACGCTGTACCACTACACTATTGCTATTTGGCATAATTTGCATAAACATTCCTTATTATGCTCTTCCATGTCGAGATTGCTAACTGCAGCTAAGCAATGGGCACACCCACGCACACACGCGGAAATACGGGCAGCTATATTGGGAATTAGAAAAAAAATGTAATGTTTTACTTTTTATAACTGTGCTGGGGGTTTACAATGTCAGGGAGTGTGGTGTTGGGTACATGGACATTTGAGCGGACACGATCTTGTGTGTTGACATTTTACATTTCAGACACTTGCAGGGGCATGGACCTTTAGACTGCTCGGCAGTCGGACACGCTCCCTGCTTTCCTGCACGGTCTGTGTTAGACTTGGAGTGGAGTCAGCGTGCCCTCATGAATATTCATGGCATGCTGATGTCATACCGTTCAACTGCAGTCTCCGAGTAAGACTTATTTAGTCTTACACTGAGGATTTGTGAATCTGGGGGAATATATGTTAGAAAATATGAAGAAGTACTTCTTAGATACTTAGAAAGTTTTGCAGGTTTTTGCAAAATTAGAATATGTCAAATGGTGTATCATGTCTTAGAATAAAAACATCAGTTTACTGACAGCCCCACTGATGCAGATAATCTCCAGTGCATCGCATTTCCTTAAATACAAAAAAGACTCAGTGGATACAACCAATATGACAAACAACAGAGGTTCAAGTATAAAACCTGCAAACTCTTTGCTGCTAATTAATTTATCTAATTAATACAGCATAACAATGGGTTGCATTGATACTGATGAAATCACTGGACATGAAAGCTAGGGATAGACTGAAATCTAACACAGCATTCAGAGATCACAAAAAAAATCACCAAACATAGCAATCATCTCCAATCTCCTCTTGGCAAAAGATCAAAAGAAGCATACCTAAATTTCAGATCAGCAAATAAGTAACCACCCCATCAAAGTCCCACGCAAGGAAGAAAGCAAAACAAACACCAGAATGAATAAAACACACTGACCAAATTATTAAACTCTTGAGACATAGAACTTCCAATATGGCTACACACTAATCAACAACTTAACTTCAGCTCTCAATGTGTGAAAACAGAAAGTTAGAAACAGGAGTGCCATTGAAACTTTTTTTTTCTTTTGGTAAAATTCAGTTACTGGCTAGTAAGCTCACTGCCTGGGCACCAGTATTTGGAAAATCCAATCAACCAGAAAAAGAAGAGAATCTGGGAAGGATTCTGCAGCTGTTCAGCAAAGAGCAGTTCAAGCTTCAACTTTGGTTCAAGAGATGGCTTCCAGTAATTTAGAGGGAAAAAAAATCAAGTATACTCAGAGGTGATTAAAGTAAATGAAACACTGGAGTAAATCAATTCATATAACAAAAGGCTAGAAAAATATAAGAAGTGTTTAGTTAGTCAGATAAACTGATACAACTGCAGAAAATCAGAGGCTGAAATGAAGAAAAGGGTTGCTGAGTATGAAGCTTTAACAGATATTTCAAAAAATGGTAGAGTTAAAAGAGTGTGATGAGAAAACTTGAGATTTTCGTCTATACCAGAGAAACCAGAAGGAACTGACTGTATTAATTTTATGAAATCAAAACTAAGCAACTGGACTTGTGTTCCACAGCAAAATGTGTTAATTGAAAGAGCACATTGAGTGCATGCTCCAAACCTAACCATGGGAAAACAGCCAAGACTTATATTAGTAAAGATGCAATCTTTCCAGCAGAAACAGTTGATCCTGTCAAAACTGTGGCAGAAAAGCAGAGTATTAAAATCTGGAGACAGCAGAGTATTTATAGAAAATGATTATTCATAGTACACCAGGCAGAAGATAAGCACATTTATCTTGGCATACAGGGAATGTCAAGAGGCAGGTGTGAGATTCAAGCTGCTGTATTCAACTCTCTTCAGAACATTTTTTTCCAGGAAGATCAAATACATTTTTGATGCAGAACAGGCTAAGGAGGAAATAAAAAAAGTTTGTCCAACAAAAAATGAGCTATAAAACAGGAAGTGATCTGCTTCTCATTCTTCAAATTCTGGCAATAAAGCTCACACATAGACCTTGCCATTGAAACCTCTTCCAATGTTCCAAAGGACAATGTATGAGAGACAGAATAAAAAAGCACAGGAGGTGTCTATAAGAATTGGAAGTACCTTGGACTTGAACCAGAGTCTGCTGATGAGGGATGGAAATGAACAGAAGAAGACCAGCAGTAGAGAAACTAGTGAATAACTGGAAGATTGTAAAGAATCAGTCATATTTGTAAATATGTCTTTCTAACAAAAAGTAGCTGAAAAAAGGCTAGACTTTTGTTGAGTTTATTAAACTTGTGGATGGACTATAAAGCATATACCCCACTTTATGTCATTAACATTTAGAAGGACACTAAAAAGGGAAAATGGAAAATGAAACTGTAAGTAAAATATTTTTGTTCTTATAAGTATTTGTATAAAACATTTCATGATATAACCTGCATTTTATATATTGCAAAGCAGTTTTGTGTGGTATGCAGTCAGGAGTACTTTAAATGTGGTTGGAGTCTTTTCAGTGACTGTTGTATGTGTTACAGATATTAAAGTAAACAAGTACTTTCTTTTCATTGTAAGAAATATAGGCTTTATAGTATAAGAACAGAAGAAAGGCTGGATAAAAGCAAGTTTAATCTTATTATGCTGTGATTTGGGGCAGCTGGGGTGGGAGTGGAGAGTATAAGTACATTGAAGATATTATATTATACTATGATATATTATATTTAGAATTAAGATATTTTCTCATATTTTTACAAGGGTGTATGTCTAGATCAATGTCTTTGACTTAAGCTATAACTACATGTTTTTATAAGCAAGTAGGCTTTAAAAATAAGACAAAATGATGAAAGCCATAAAAATGCTAAGCTTCTTACATATGCAAAGATCTTAGTGTGCTTATTTTCATTAGCAAATGTTCAGTGTGAATCAAGAAGGCTGAAGAGGAAGGCAGCTGTACATGATGTTCTAAGTGAAATTTAAAAATATATATTACTGAGTAGTTATCCATGGAAACAAGCTATCTGCAAGTGCAAGCAATTCATCTTGAGAATCTTGAGCAATCATTGCTGAAGGAAATGCAACATGTAAAGATTCAATGGCAAGTAGTTAAGTGAAAACAATAAAGCTTGAAATTATGGGAGGTGAATAAGAGATAGCAGCCTTAATAATTCAATTTGTTTACTAGAACAGTGTACAGATTAGTTTTATTTAAAGATAACCAGTCCACTTTTACTTAGGTCTAAAAGTTAATATTTCCTGAAAGCAAACAAGCCATTTTATCACATCTGAAAGGGGAATAGAGATAAGAAATGAACAGACAGTAATAAGTGTAAGTGGGAACACAGGCTGTAGCATGGTCTTTAGCATTTAGATTAGGTAATGCCTATGAGTACAGTTGGTGATTTTGGATAATTGTTCCTCTCTGAAGTGTTAAACTTCATTTTCTGAAAATGTAGATAGATTTGTAAAATCAACAAGGGATGGGAAGTTTTGAAAATGTATTTATACTTTTTTGTTTGAGGGTTTTCATTAAAACAAAAGTCCTGAAAATGTGATAGGTTCAAATGGAGATAAGAAACAACTGTATAAAAAACTGGCCTGCCAAATAATGTGTGCATTAACACAAAAGATGGAAATACAATTAAAAAACTGTCACGTTTTCTAGAATTCATAAATTCCAACGCCTTGGATCAATTTATTCACACCCCCACCAAGGGCAGCAATATCCTAGACCTGGTCATTACCAACATGGGAAACCGGTGTTCCACACCAGAGGTCAATTCCTCGTTGGTCAGATCCGACCACAAGCTAATCAGCCTAGACATCCACATCCCACTCCCAGCCCCAATTAATGAAACCATCGTAAAAAACTTCTCAAAAGTCAACTTCACACTTCTTAAGACAGAAGTGGCAAACTTCATGACACCCATGCAGATGGACAATAGAGGTATGACTGCCAAATCCTACACAAATGCACTTTATAAGCACTTACACGAGTGTATGGATCATGCTATCCCTAATAGAACCAAGATGTTATCCTCTAAAAAAAGGAAGCCAATTTGGTGGACCTCTGCCATAAACAAACTCTACAACAGAAGAAAGAAACTGTTGCCAAAAAAGAGTAAAATCCCATGACTGGAGGAACTCCCTGGTCAACCTCAGTAAGAAGCTGAGATCCCTCATAAAATCCTCCAAAGCTAGTTACAAAAACAAAATTGCCACGGACTCTAAAGACAACCACAAAGCATTCTCTAGCTATGTCAAGAATCTAAATGGGAACACTCAGATCTGCTCTGAGTTACAGCATAATGGCACTAAATATACAGAACCAACTGATATTGCCAACATCCTAGCAGATAGGTTCAGTGCTAACTTTACCCCCCTCTCACCCCCTAGAGGGCACATCTCTATACCTGAAGAATGCAAAGTTCCTATAATCATGGCTGTACAGGTAAAAAATACACTCTCCAAAGCCAAGAACACAGCATCCATGGGACCTGACAATATCCCAGGCTGCGTTCATAGGTTCATAGGTAGGTACTAGGCTATCGGCCCTAAGGCCCATACAAGCCTAGCCAAAAAATGTACCCTGGCTTTCGCCACCCAAGAAAATTATTTTCCTTTGCCCCTGTCGAGCAGAGTCACAGAAGTGATCCCCGGGGTGAATTTCCCATTTCCCATCCAATCATCAAGATTTTTCTTGAAGAGTGCTAATGAGGAGCTCTGTTTAACATAGATAGGTAGCCTGTTCCAGAGTATGGGAAGTCTCTGGGACAGGAATCTATCCCTCCAGCATGTTCTGTTTATTGTGGTGACAAGGTTAAGGTCCCTAGAGCGTGTAGCTCGGAGGGATTGGGATTTCTTTAAGAGGAGCATATCCAACAGCTCTGGGTTTGACATAGCTTTGTATGTTAGGCAGAGATCGCCCCTGAGTAGGCGATATGCGATGGAGTAAAGCTGTAGTTTTTTGAGATGGTCTGCATCGGGCATATGTTTAAGGCCAGTAATCCTCTTTGTGAGGTATTTCTGTGGTCTTTCCAGTTGTTGTAGATGTCTTGTGAGGTACATACCAAAAGGGGCATTGTACTCTATAATGGGTCTAATGAGTGATGAGTAGAGGGGAACAATGACCTCTTTTTTTCTGGATGAGAATACTTTTGTGATGAGATGAGCCATGTAGAAGGATTTCCTGACCACTGTGGCGATGTGATTATCAAAGGAGAGACTACTGTCCACCTGTGTCCCAAGGTATCTTATCACATTTTTGGCATTAAGTAGACTACCAGCTATGTGGTAGTTCATGGGTACAGAGTGTTTACCAAAGAGGATGACAATACGCTTTTTAGCATTGAGCTTCAGGCCATGGCTAGAGTAAAATCCCATGACTGGAGGAGCTCCCTCTAACGTTCTACATGAACTACAGAATGAACTGGCACCCTACCTAAGTACCATGTTCAATCATAGCCTCACCTCAGGCTTTGTACCCACTGAATGGCACACCACGACAGTTATCCCACTCCATAAAGGGGGAGCCACGATGGACCCTGGGAACTACCGCCCCATTAGCCTGACGAGCCTGGTCTGCAAGGTCATGGAACGTATCATCATGGAACTCATAAACAAAGACATTGGTAATCTCCAAACTCTGGACCCTACACAGTTTGGATTTGTAAAAGGCAGATCATGTCTCCTAAACCTGATTGACTTCTTTGAAGCAGTCACCAAAGCCATAGATCAGGGTAAAATGGTTCACACAGCTTATCTAGATCTCGCCAAGGCTTTCAACACCATCCCCCACTCTGGAATTATAGATAAGCTCACTAAACTAGGTATAAATCCCTATGTCACAAGATGAGTTGCCAACTGGCTCACGGACAGAACCCACACTGTGAAAGTAGCGGATTCCAAATCCGACATCAGACCAGTGACAAGTGGAGTACCACAGGGTTCAGTCCTGGGTCCTCTCCTGTTTGGTATCTACTTCTCTGAAGTGCAGGCCAACACAGAATGTCTTTGGCTAACAAAGTTTGCAGATGACTGCAAACTAGGAGCCATAATCGAAACTCCTAATGATGTGGACAAACTACAAAAGGACCTCAATGAGACAGATACCTGGTGTCAAAGCCATGGCCTGAAGCTCAATGCCAAAAAGTGTATTGTCATCCCCTTTGGTAAAAACTCTGTACCCTTGAACTACCACATAGCTGGTAGTCTACGTAATGCAGAAAATGTGATGAGACCTTGGGACACAGGTGGACAGTAGTCTCTCCTTTGATAATCACATCGCCACAGTGGTCAGGAAATCCTTCTACGTGGCTCATCTCATCACAAAAGGATTCTCATCCAGAAAAAAAGAGGTCATTGTTCCCCTCTACTCATCACTCATTAGACCCATTATAGAGTACAACGCCCCTTTTGGTATGTACCTCACATCTACAACAACTGGAAAGACCACAGAAATACCTCACAAAGAGGATTACTGGCCTCAAACATATGCCCTATGCAGACCGTCTCAAAAACTACAGCTTTACTCCATCGCATATCGCCTACTCAGGGGCGATCTCTGCCTAACATACAAAGCTATGTCAAACCCAGAGCTGTTGGACATGCTCCACTTAAAGAAATCCCAATCCCTCCGAGCTACACGCTCTAGGGACCTTAACCTTGTCACCACAATAAACAGAACATGCTGGAGGGATAGATTCCTGTCCCAGAGACTTCCCATACTCTGGAACAGACTACCCATCTATGTCAAACAGAGCTCCTCATTAGCACTCTTCAAGAAAAATCTTGATGATTGGATGGGAAATGGGAAATTCACCCCGGGGATCACTTCTGTAGCTCTGCTCGACAGGGGCAAATGAAAATAATTTTCTTGGGTGGCGAAAGCCGGGGTACATTTTTTGGCTAGGCTTGTATGGGCCCTAGGGCCGATAGCCTAGTACCTACCTATGAACCTATGAACCTATGTATAATAGGTGGGAACAATAGCTTTTTATCATAATGACTAAGTTATCCATATTATATTAGAATGTAAATGGCCTTACACGTATGGAGATAAAGGAAAGAGTATTGAATTATATTAAGAAAAGCAGAATGCATTGACATTTGGACTGCAAGCTAGAGAATGCCCTATCAGGGACTGATATCCAGGTATGGGGATAGGGGAGTCCTAAGTGAAAAATCTGCTCTGGTAGAGTTTTTAGTTGAATGTAGAACAGAAACTGCTATTAAGAAAGGGATAATTATTGAAGCAGATTAAATATTGCACAATAACTATTGGAATCAATCAGAGGAGGTTAGAAAAGAGTAGGTAGAGAGATCGGATAATCAGTTCACAAAGAAATAATGGAAGGATATATTTTTGGCTCCCAAGTATGCAACAGATTCTGAAAAATTTAGGATTTTTGCTTGGAAGTGTTCGAATAAGTATTTTTATAACCCAGGCAGATTCAAAAAAATGTTACACAGGTAGATGGAAAATGTTGGAGGTGTGATAGCAAGGTCTTGCTAAATTTAATTCTGGTGGCTGACAGAAAAGGAATTACTGGAAAATGGAAATCAAAGTCTAAACCAACTATATTTGAAGTGTTGAGTATTGTAACAGAAGTAAAATAACTACAATCTAGTACAAGTATACATTTTCTAGATGTGAAGATAGGAAAGAATGGTGATGTTTTTTATACAAATGTGTTCAGAAAACAATGCTATTGTAACCATCTTTTTCATAGGGGACTATGCACCCACCACACATTTTTAAGACTGTAATCCGCAGTCAAGCGTTTATTATGTCCAGGTTAAGTGCACATGAAAGTGATTACCGACATCACACTAATAATTTGAGAAAAAGCATTTAGAGAGAGAGACTATCAGAACAAAGAAATTGCTGAAAATATTGAAGCTGTAAGGAAAGTGAGTGATACTAGTGCCAAACCCTATTTTTCCAACCAAATAACTAAGTTAAATGAGGCACTAGTGCCACAGGATTTTGGTAAGGATATGAAGTTGAGAATACCCATGTTTTATGTAAGTTATAATGTCAGGTATCAGACAGTTATTGACAGACACTGGAACATTCTAATGACTGATGAAAGTCTTGTATTGCTCTTTCTTATTTTATTTATTCAGTTTATTGTTATTTTGTTTGTGTTCTTGTGGGAATTTTACATACCAAACCAAGGTTTATATATAAAAAGATGACATCTCTTAAGAACCGTCTTTGCTACCCTAAAACTCATAGAATTGAGAGAGTAGATAAGAGAACATTTCCCTGTGGCAAATGTGCTGCTTGCTAGTATATAAATACTACCAACGTGTTTTAACATCCTGATCAAAAGAAAAAAATATACATTTAATATACATGCAACCTTTAGTTCAGAACACATAATTTATTTAGCTTCTTGCACAGTGTGTGCTAAATTTTATGTTGGGAAAACAGATAGAGTCCTGCGTGATCGCATAAAAGAACATGTTTATCATATTAGTAAGGGCAGCCAAAATAGTGCCCTTTCTAAACAGGAAGATTTGACACACACATTTTTATTTATAGCTATTGGTAAAGTGTTTGAGAGTGCCAGATATGGTGATATTAGAAATATTACTGAACAACTGGAAGCCAAATGTATAATCAGGCTCAGAAGGGACTATGGGCATGGGTTGACTGACAGGGTGCCCATTAAACCTAAACTAAAGGGAAGGTGCCTACATAGATGAAGTAGCAGTACTTGCTATAAAGTATTTGTGTAGCTACTCTTTTAAAAGGAGTTTATATTCATATTAGATATATTGTTTTTATTCATTTTATGTGTTATTAGTTAGTGTGCATAATGCTATGCATTATTAGAACTGTGTCTCTTTTAAAGTTAAGTGAAATGCATCATGTGATTTGTTTACTAGAGTATTTAATGCAGTCTTTTTTATTCTTGTTTGTATCTGATGAAGCAGTACAACCTGTGAAATCACTCATACCTTTGTGAATAAAGAGATTTGAAGAACTGGAGAAGTCTGCCATTTTTGGGTTCACTTGTGTACTTGGAATTGTTTGCTTGTTTATTTTATGTGAGCCTGAAACCTGGAGAATCGTGGTGGTTTGTGTTTTTTACTAATATAATATAAAATGTTACCAATGGCTCACAAAAGAATCTATGCGTTATTTCCAGAAACTACAGATATCATACCAGTGGAAAAACAGATGTTATACCTTCAGTAACATTAGTCATGAGAATCAGTCCTGTAAACTGATATATCACTACATCTGAGGGAGGCTGTTTATTCAAGACAGCAGATGACTTGAGTTTCACTGATGGGTGTAGAGTACTGCCTCATCCATGTACATCAGTTAATATAATACATTAAACTTGGTGGTGACACTGACCACTAACAGTGCTGCTGAAAGATAATGGCAGGGATACTAGATTTCAAGCATTTCCAATGCCCCTCTTGTATTAGATATTGTATACTTTTGTGCGATTCATCAGATGAACTACTGCAGGGAAGTTCATAGGTTCATAGGTAGGTACTAGGCTATCGGCCCAAGGGCCTAAGTAAGCCTAGCCAACAAGGTTCCCTGGCTTACCCCACCCAAGAAAGTTATTTTTCTGTGCCCCTGTTGAGCAGAGCCACAGAAGTGATCCCTGGGGTGTATTTCCTATTTCCCATCCACTTATCAATATTTTTCTTGAAGAGTGCTAATGAGGAACTTTGCTTGACATAGATGGGTAGCTTGTTCCAGATTATGGGAAGTCTCTGGGACAGGAATCTATCCCTCCAGCATTTCCTGTTTATTGCGGTGACAAGGTTTAGGTCCCTAGAGTGTGTAGCTCAGAGGGATTGGGATTTCTTTAGGTGTAGCATGTCCAACAGCTTTAGGTTTGACATAGCTTTATATGTTAGGCAGAGATCCCCTCGGAGTAGGTGATGTGTTACAGAGTAAAACTGGAGTTTTTTGAAACGGTCAGTGTAGGGCATCTGTTTGAGGCCAGTAATCCTCTTTGTGAGGTACTTCTGTGGCCTTTCCAGCTGCTGCAGATGTCTTGTGAGGTACATTCCAAAAGAGGTGTTGTATTCTATAATGTGTCTAATGAGTGTTGAGTAGAGGGGAACAATGACCTCTTTTTTCCTAGATGAGAACCCTTTTGCGATGAGGTGTGCAATGTAGAAGGATTTCCTGACTACTGTGGCGATGTGATTATCAAAGGAAAGACTACTGTCCACCTGGGTCCCCCAGGTCTCTTATCACACATTAGGTATTAAGTAGACTGCTGACTATGTGGTAGTTCATGGGTACAGAGTTTTTACCAAAGGGGATGACAATGCAATTTTTGGCATTGAGCTTGAGGCCATGGCTCTGACACCAGGCATCTGTCTCAGTGAGGCCCTTCTGTAGGATGTCCACATAATTTGGGGACTCAATTATGGCTCCTAGTTTGCAGTCATCTGTGAACTTTGTTAGCCAAAGGCCTTCTGTGTTAGCCTGTACGTCAGAGAAGTAGATACCAAACAGGAGAGGTCCCAGGACTGAACACTGTGGTACTCCACTTGTCACTGGTTTGACGTCAGATTTGGAGTCTGCAACTTTTACAGTGTAGGTTCTGTCAGTGAGCCAATTGGCAACTCAACTTGTGATGTAGGGATTTATACCTAGTTTAGTGAGTTTAGCTATAATTCCAGCATAGGGGATGGTGTTGAAAGCCTTGGCGAGGTCAAAATAGGCTATGTGAACCATCTTACCCTCGTCTACATCTTTGGTGACTGCCCCAAAGAAGTTGATCAGGTTCAGGAGACATGATCTGCCTTTCACAAACCTCAACTGGGTGGAGTCCAGAGTTTGGAGGTTACCAATGTCTTTGTTTATGAAGTTCAGGAAGTGCTGTTTAAAAGGATTTCACAAGCTTTTCCAGCACTATGATAAATCACTCTCAATTATTTGTTAATAAATGGCCATTTTCTACATTATACAACTAACATGGAAAAGGAAAAATGAATTAGCAATGTCAAAATTATTCTTTGCCTTTTCAGTTTGAAAGGCCAGTATCAGAGATTATCATGAATCATATAACAATTCATTTTTCAAGAGTACATATATTTTAATACACTGTATAGATAAAGAACTTTTAACACCACAACATCTCTGCATACTTAATTCAGAAATTTCCTTGCAATTTATTTTCTGTTGTGTGGTATACATTTTAATGAAATCCAAATGCTTTCATAACAAATATCTAAACAAATAATTCTGGTGTCAGTTTACACATTACAAGTACTTGACCACCTTTAAGAAACATTAAGATTATTCCTTATATATATAGTTTAGCTTGATTCAATATACTTTAAAAAGATAATTTAGCTTGATTCCCTTTAGTGACTATTTCTAGCTGCATGTTTTCCTTCTTTAAATCCTGAGCTAATTGGTTTTGGGGAAAAAAGGATCCATATCCTACACACTTTGCATGATCTGCCCAGCAATTTTTATTTGTCTGTTTGTTTTTGACATCATACTCTTCATATTCTAACAGCACTGATTGTTGCCATGGAAAACATTACATTAACAAAAGATCAAACAGCTTAAGTAGGTCAGTACCAAGATGCACAGGTTTCCATACAAGTGTCTAGTAAACCTGAATAAACGAATAAAAAGAAAACAAATATAACATACAGAG